>NW_007727161.1:236148-293893 GCF_000696425.1 Galeopterus variegatus | reverse complement strand
CGCCCGAGGGTTCGGATCCCACGTACAGACCGGTTCCCGCTCACTGGCTGAGCGAGGCGCGGGAGCAGCACCGAGGGTTGCAATCCCGTTGCCGGTCCCTGGTCCGGTACGGGGGCAACACTGAGGGTTGCGATCCGTTGCTGGACACGGAAAAAGATAAAAAAAAGACAAAAAAAAAAAAGATGTCTTCAGTTTTGCAGAAGTGACATCTGTGAATATAACTCATAATTTTAAATGATTTATTAAGAGTAATTGCTTTAGATCAGTGTCATTCATAGCAAATTAATTCTGATTGATGGAGAATGCTGCTTTATGGGTTTTTATATTATAAAATTAGTTTAAGACTATTTTTGTTGTTAAACTCATTTAATCCTCTACCCTACTCCATTCTTTCATTATCCTTACAAGTTTTAGTTTTGTTTAATGGCTGTAATATCTTTATCTGTACTACTGTATTCAGTTGACTTCTTTTGGATACCCCAAGTTGAGCGGGAACATATATTGGTGGAACTCTGGTTGAGGAGAGGGCACTAGGAGACATTAGTAGTGGCCTACTATATAAGTGGCTTATAATTCATGTAATGTTTCCTATTGATAAATATTTAGATTGTTTACTTTTTAAATTTCAGATATTCCAGTAAACATATTTGCATGTGTCAGAAACACTTATTTTAGTAACCTTTTTATTTAGGAATAATATGTATACAAAAAGTGTACAAATTATTTTTGTACTAAGTGATAAAGGAACAATAAATAAAGGTGTAATCAGCTTCCCAGAAGTCCCCCCTCATACTGCTTTCAATTATCACAGTCCCCATTAGAGTAACGGCCATCCTAATTTCTAACACCATTTATTGTTTGAAATGTATGTGAGTGGAATCATTGTGCTGTTTTGTGCCTGGGTTCTTCCACTCACTGTAATATCTGTAAAACTCTTATATTTATGTATATCAATTCATTCTTTTTTTTTTTTTAATTGCTGTGTAATATTCTGTTGGGTGGCTGTACCACAGTTTATCCTTTTTGCTGTTGATGAACATTTGAGTTGTCTCTAATTTTTGTATGTTACAAATAGTACTATGAACACTGTTAAATATGTGTTTTGGAGAACATAGTTATACGTGTATATTGGGCATATACCAAGGAGGAGCAGTGACAGACAAAGGATATATATATGTGCAGGTTTAATACTGCCAACAGTTTTCCAAAGTAGTCAAAACTATATCACACTCCAACCAGCAGCGTCTGGGCTGTTTTTAAAAAATAACTTCATAGAAGTGATATTTGAGTAAAAATGTAAATTCATTTTAAGTTTTAGAATATACTGCTAGATTTGCCCTCAGAAGTACTGATTCGTACTCCATTAACACTAGGTTTTTTCTAGCTCTTTCATCTTTTTCAATTTATAGTGAAAAAATATCATTTTTAAACTTCTTCAAATGAGTTGAACTTTTTATGTCTTAATTCTGCCCTTTTTGTTTGTTTGTTTTTGTTGATGGCCTGCATGGGGATCTGAACCTTTGACTTTGAATTTTGCCCATTTCAATGGTCTTTTCTTGACTTGGCTGTTCTGGGCTTTTCATTGTTGGGATATTTGTATTTTTTTCCTCATTGCTTTGTTTTGTAATAACTCCTTACTTTAAAAATCCACATTTTTTTGGGGTATTTTTTTCCTCATTGCTTTGTTTTGTAATAACTCCTTACTTTAAAAATCCACATTTTTTTTTTTTTGGTCATATGCTCTAATTTTTTTCTTCTTAGTTTGTCTTTTATCTTTGTCTTGTGTAGTATAGATATTTAAAATGTGTGCATGTGTGTCTGCTAATCTTTTCCTTTGTGGTTTCTGTCTGTCGTTCTTAGGAAAGCATTTTCTACTCCAAGATTTTTTTTTTAAAGTTTGTTATCTTTGAGGGCTTTATTGTTTGTATTTAATTTTGTTTATTATAACTAAATTTGACTTTTTTCAATGGCACAGGTTGCTTTAAACATGCTGTGCTTTTATTTATTACATTACCATTAATTTTGGAATATTTTGCAGGATGTCAGAGGATGGCTCTTTGGTCAGGAAGAATTTAGTACACCCAGAGCAGGCATGCATGTGTCATTTGACCAAGTGAGAAATGAAGCCAATTTTCCTATGTGGATACTATTTGAATCCATTTAATGTGCTTATTACTTAAGTTGTTAGTTTTTATTTAGAAAAGAATGAGATCTGGTGCTAGTAATGTCAAGATCACAAGTTCGGATCCCTATACTGACCAGCAGCAAAAAAAAAAAAAAGAGATCAAATTAGCCTAGACCGAATTATCTTATATAAATATCTCTTGTGGATACTATTCAAGGCTCTTGAGCAAGGACCTTGCCAAAAATACACCTGTCTTCTTGCAGTTCCTTCTGTGGCCTATAGGACATAGGCATGGAAGGCCAAATACTTAATTTCAAACCTTTAAAAATACCATTTTTCCTCTTTTTAAGAGATCATTTTAAAGTTTCATTGGTTTCTTTCTTTTTTGTGTAATAGTACATGTAATTAAAATGTAAATTGCACTGATGATTGAGAAGGATGAGACCAGTGTATCATATCTGGTTTTCTTTGTTAAGGTTACACTGGGATTTGAGAGCTTCCCAAATCTTCTACCACATGAAATTCCTATCAGTAGAGTCATTATTGGGTTAGACCATAAAGCAAAGACACAGAACAGATTTTAAACCAGTAGACCCCTCTTCTACTAATATGGATTAGTTTGGTTTCTATAATTGCATCTTAGTGCCTTAAAGGGGCAAGAGTCTCAGGGGCAAGTAAATTTTTGAGAAAGAGAACACGGAAGTGTTACCCCTCTGTTATTAGAGTCTTGGAACATACTAGAACCTAGACACAAGTTTTGGGAGGCAGGGAAAGAATAGGTGAAAATAAATACCACAGATGAGATTTTTTTTTTTTTTGACTGGTCTTTTGCTTTGCACTGCTTGTGGCAAGGTTGTATCGTTAACTATTTGGTTATTCCATAAGCCAAGGAGAAAATTTTTAGGACTTTCCTTAGGAAATTCATAATTTTAGGAACACAGTATTTCCACTTTAGGAGAATTAGTGTTTTGCTGAGTATTTGAATTTGACTAAAGGGAATACTAGATTTGTGTTAAACGTTCGTTGGGGATAGGTTGGGAAAGAGAGGGTACAGAGAGGGACAAAAACTAAAACTAAGGGCCGGCCCGGTGGCGCACTGGATAGTGCGCCGCTTGGGAAGCGCGGCGGCGCTCCCGCCCGAGGGTTCGGATCCCACATACAGACCGGTTCCTGCTCACTGGCTGAGCGAGGCGCGGGAGCAACACCGAGGGTTGCGATCCCGTTGCCGGTCCCCGGTCCGGTACGGGGGCAACACTGAGGGTTGCAATCCGTTGCCGGACACGGAAAAAGACAAAAGACAAAAAAAAAAAAAAAACCTAAAACTAAGTGCCCATTTTTCATTTACATATAGGCAAAATTCAGTCTTATACATTTTGCATATTTATACCATTTAATCCCCACAGAAATCCTATGAAGTGGTGCAGAGTAAACAAAGATGGAGGGAGTGAATTTACTTATTTTGTCTAGGCCCACAAACCCAGTAAATGGCTGTCCTGGGATCTGAACAGTAGTCTCTCTGAATTCAGAGCTAATGCATATTCTTCTCACAAGAGTATATATTGCCTTCTGAAATACCAGAATTATTATGTATGTTTCAAATCAGATTTTGGTAACACTTTAAAGGACATATCTTGGGGATGTCATCAGTAGTTCCTCAGGCAATAGAAAGCCTGTGTAATTTCCTTTACCTTCCACTATAGCATTGAGAGTAAGCATGAAGTTACGATCCTTGGAGGACTCAATGAATTTGTAGTGAAGTTTTATGGACCACAAGGAAGTAAGTACTTGTGTTGGTATGTGTTCTTCTATTACATTCTTTTACTCTGTTTTTTAATAGACAGATTATCAAAGACATGGTGGTGGGCCAGCCCCGTGGCTCACTCGGGAGAGTCCGGCGCTGGTAGCACCGAGGCCGCAGGTTCGGATCCTTTATAGGGATGGCCGGTGCACTCACTGGTTGAGCGCGGTGCAGACAACCCCGAGCCAAGGGTTGCGATCCCCTTACTGGTCAAAAAAAAAAAAGACATGGTGGCATGTATAGTTTTTGAAAAGTAGGTTTAATTGAACTCTAGAGGCAGAGGAAATCTTTCTGTTATCATAATTACTTTATATGCTTTTGTCTTTCATCTCTATGTGACAATATTAGATGTGTGTTTGAATTCTGGGTTTTGCTATGGATGGTTTCTGGGAAATATTTTTTATTTTGTTTTTGTCTTTTGGGTGGGGAGGCATGGGGTTGGTTGAGATAGGAGGGAAGGTAGCATGGCTTTACTTACCAAATAATTGAATAGTGTTTGATACTTTAAAAAATCAAGTAAATTTGGCAGAGAGAATGAATCTTTGCTCATTTTCTAACTCTGGATCTTTTAAGGAAAAGTATCTTAGTCTGAACATAGGGTACCTACTGGTTGTAATAGGTCCCTGACTCTTGGTGGAATTAGTTTGAAAGGTTTTCAGAAGAGATTAGGGTTTAATGTTTAACTTACACTCAGATTTATTTTCTAATTTGGAGACACAGTACTAATGTTTAACATTTTCCCTTGTATTTTAGCACCGTATGAAGGCGGAGTGTGGAAAGTTAGAGTGGATCTTCCTGATAAATACCCTTTCAAATCTCCGTCTATAGGTATGTGATTACTTGGTTTCTTTCCTTAGAGAGTTTTGAAATCTAAGAAAAAAAATCCTACATTTTGTGGAGGATAATTAATTCCAGAAATGGTTACTTAACTGAGTTTTTCCTGTTTTGGCTTTGATTAATTAGTGACTTTTGGGAGACTTTCATAGTGTGGTAGAAGGTATTTAATATCCTTCACATGATTATAATGACCATTACTCTAGATTTTTGTCTAGAGTAGTTTAGTTTTGTCTGCTTGTAGTTTAGTTTATTAGTAGATAACCATTACTCTAGATTTTTGTCTTTCAGTGTCAGATTAAACCAACAGCTTTAAGGGCCACTGTCCATTTGGGCTGTTAACAGTAAAATAATAAACATATACTCTAGATTTTTGTCTTTCAGTGTCAGATTAAACCAACAGCTTTAAGGGCCACTGTCCATTCGGGCTGTTAACAGTAAAATAATAAACATATATATATATATTTTTTTTTAAAGATGACCGGTAAGGGGATCTTAACCCTCGACTTGGTGTTGTCAGCACCACGCTCACCCAGTGAGCGAACCGGCCATCCCTATATGGGATCCGAACCCATGGCCTTGGTGTTATCAGCACCACACTCTACCGAGTGAGCCACAGGCCGGCCCAATAAACATATTTTAAATCTCATTTTGAATTCCAGATTGTTGGAATGAATGTTATGTAGATGAAGTATCTATTCTAGTTCTGGCACTTAAATGTCCTCTATAGGTCCTACTTCACTTTTGTTCACTCTAATTCTGAGTACCTCACGATGAAATAACACCTTTCCATTCTCCCTACCTCCGATTTTTAGCCCTCTAAAACAGTGGAAGAAAGAATAGAAACTCAGTGAGGTTGTACACCTTCATCTTCCTTCTGCCTAAGGAATTGGTGCTGTTATTAACCTGTCACCCCATTGAGACACTCAGTGACAATTTAGATATTTTGGTTAACTTAATCCAACTTTTTTTTTTACTTCAATATGTATATGATTTTAAAATGTTATAAAATATTAACGAATTTTAAGTAAGTACAATAAAATTGGAATATATTGAGTATTCTCTGGTCTGACAAAGCTTCATGTTTGAAATTACCAGAGTTCAAACATCTTTCTACTGCTGCGGGTTGTCTTTAAGAACTGCCAGATCTTTTGGAGTTTAGATCACCCCGCACTCCACCCCCATCCCCAACAAAAAGGGTTTTTAAAAAGAGGTGGACAAAACATTCTAAGCTTTATGCTTGGATTCCAGGCTCCCGCATTTCTACATAGGGTAAGTAGAAAAGTTAGGATAGTCCCAGATTAAGTCCCAATCAAAAGCACCAACCTCTCCCCCAGTATCTAGCCACTCTACATGCTTTAGAGTTTTATGCTATAAAAATACTCTATAATTCCTTGTCAGGCTGGGAAACTATTAGTGCTCATTTGAAGAATGAACTGGTAATTTCCTTGAGGTCCTTTAGGTGAGCTTTCTAAGCCCAGTAATCAAGAAGATTCTTTATGGATAATTGAATTAGAAATTTCCTCATTGCTACAAGGGCCTCTAAGTTTTAGAGTTAAGGGTGGTGGGAGCTGTGAAAAGCACATCTGACCTGTATAGTTGAGGGCAGTAGCTGTTTCCCTAGCTCAGTCTTACTCATTAAGAGAACTTTTCTGTCATTCTGTGGTTCCCCATCCCCACTTCATTTCTCTCTTTAGTGTGTTTCTTTCTGTTCAGCCATTTTAAAGTTTTATGTACTTGAGTTGGTTTGATCTTAAAGCCTTCACAGAATGTCCAAAACATATAAATTCATTCAAATGTATTTGATAAATAACCTATTTACTTAGACTGAAAGTTGGCAATCTAAGTCAGTTTTGCCACCTCATATCCCTAATCAGTAAAAGAAACAATAGAGCTCATTGATAGTGGACCTATAAAAATGCAATTACATTTTCCTGTAGAAACGTAGTGATTTCTCAAACCTTGCCTTAACATTATTCCAGGTAATATGATTGATATGTTACGATAAAAATATGTTATGATATGATTGAAAGTTATGATAAAATATTATAACTTTCTAAGTAAAAATATCTAAACTTTAGACATTGCTTATTTATTAACATGTGACATAAAGAAACCTGTGTAATTTCTTAATGATGTAATATAAAAGGTTGGGACAAATGACTAGGCTAATTTAACTTCTTCATAATTTTTCCTTTGCCTTTCTGTGTGCATTCAGAACTTGGTAATGCCTACAAATGTGTATCATCATCTTCTCTTAGGGAAGCAGATCTAGTTGAAATATTTGTACAAGCTGTCCTTGTTTCCTCCAAAGGAAGATTGCATAAGAGAGTTTTAATCAGTTCTGTGGGGTGACCCATTTTCAGGTCATCAACAGTGTAATTACTGTTGAGATGTGCTTTAAGCGTTTTGAGAGGTAGTGGCTCACTTAGAAAAGGGAAGGTTTCCTTGAATTGAATATATAGTTGTAAAATTATACAGAAGGGCAACCTTGTTCTTGTTGTATCTGGGCAGGAGTACCATTCTTCCTGAGCCAAATTTTGAGCTTTTAAATATTAAGCTGTGCAAATTTAGATTAAAAATCTTTAATGCTTAGATCTTGGAATTTTAAAGTATACATAGATATGACAGTACTTCAAAAGGTTCGTAGAAAATTTTAATTAAAAGATAATATAAAGAATCTTTCCATGAACTTTTTGAAGACCCCTTGTATATGTGTATATGTACATTTTTGTTTTTGGTTTTATGTGTGTATATATTTTAATTGTAAAAATGTATAATTGTATAAATGATCCATATCCATTGGAGGAATGTAAGAAAGTCCAGGTGAGCAAAAATAAAGAAAAATTAAGATGTCTTACCATCCTATCCCTTAATGGGTATTCTTATGTACATTCTAGTGTATGTTCTTTAAAACATTTCTCTATGCATATTTAAATATATGTTTGATATAATTTGACATGCTCATCCTTGGGACATTCTCCAAATATAGTTTTAGAGAGTTTTCAGTAGTTACGTGATTGCATGAGATGTCCTTTTAAAAACAGTTTAAATCTATAAATGAGTGGACATTTTTTCAAAATAATGACATAGCTACCCTAAATCCTCTTTTGAAAGAAAAAGAATATAAATAGACACCTTGGGAGATTATGAACTTACTCTTAATGATGCCATCATCGTTTCAGACACTTTGAGCTCATCTTTTGGAATTTTACATTCTCTTTGAATATCATAAGTGATGGCAAGTCTCAGTGTTTTGAAGCTGGATATGAATTTTTGGAATGGCTAAAGGTCATTTAAAAGCCCAGAAAATAAGATGACTGGAAAAACTGAGTAATATCAATTGGGGTATAAAACTGGTCTTCTGGGCGCTTTCAAAGAGAAATGATAAAACCCTTTAATCAACTGTAACATCATTGAAATATTTGCATAGTGTTCCAGAGAGATTGCTTTGAAATGATCATATTTGAATGTCTAAGTTCTGATTTATTTGAAAACTCAGACTTATTTTTATCTTTTTCATTCAGAAACATTTCCTAGAGTGCTTAGCAATGCTGCTGGGTGTCACTGACTATGTAGAATTAGGAGAGTGTGATTGATCAGTCGACTGGTTATCAGGAAAGAGAAGTTCTCGCCCTGGTGCTCCTTGACCATGGGAGTTATACTCAACCATTGTCTTCTCTCCTAGAAAATGAAGTACTAGAATTCAGTGAACTCTGCATGTTTGAAATTGACCAAAGTATTAAGACTTAGGGTTATGGCATCCTGATGGACATTAGGAAGGCTGTGTAAGGCTAGTTAGGAGAGAAGATGAACATAAATAAAATAGTATACATGTTTTAGTGGCACCATTCCATCGTTTTTTAGGAGAGGTGTGAGTCAGTGCCTCAGTTTAGAAGAGAATGTATGAGGAGATAGGCTTTAACAAGAATTGTGTTTTGTATGTTGAAAATAGTCTTTACAAAACTTCGGAGATGTGAAGGTGTACATAATGAATTTTGAAATGCTCATGCAGAACCCCAAGTAATCCCCAATTTGTGAAGATTTTGTTTTATGAAAAGAAGTTGCTACAGAGCCTGCCATATTCCATACTTCTCCAGGTTCACAGTTTTTAGCCATTACATGTGTGCTCAGCAGTTAGGAGAAGGCTTTCACCAGTCAAAGAAAACACAGACTTGGAGTTACTGGGGGTAGGTGGAATAAAATGAGTGATCTCATATAAAAAAAAGAGGATAATACGGAGCAATTTTTTATAAAAATAAAAAGTAACCAATAAGCATAGGATACAAAATGGTTTTATGTCTAACCCATATATGATTTATGAAACAGGCAGATTAAACAGTGTTGGTAAATGAATTATGATATAGCCAATCTACGAGTATGAGGACACTTCAAAAAGTTTGTGGAAAGATTTGTATTATCTTTTAATTCTATTTTTCCATGAACTTGTTGGGGCAGGGGGGTGCTGGCTGGTACTGGGATCTGAAACTTTCACCTTGGATTTCATCAACTTTTTGATGCCACCGGGCTGGCCATTTTTTCTTTTAAATTTTAATTATGCGTGCATGTAAGTGTGCATACTGTTTTCTTTCCTTTGTCTTTCTGCTTGTAGTTTAGTTTATTCCATCTCAGATACTGTTTTTACACCTTTACATTCTTCCCCTCTTTTCACTTCTCTTGGACCTTAAGCAGTTCTCATTTTCTTTTCTGTCTGATTCTTCCGCTTTATTCTTCTAATAAAATAGGGATATAAAATATTAGCTTCAGGGCTTTCAGCCTCTGAAGGTCTTGAAAATACCATGGAGTCCCCTTCAGGATCAACAGTACATACCTACTTTACTTAAACACTAGCATTAAGATAAAATTAAGTCATTATTTTATTTTATATTTAAATGATTATTGGCTAGTATATTAATAGAATTATGTTCTACTAATTTTGGATAGAACTATCAAGTATTTCAGAATCTTTTGTAAGTCACCTTAAGATCAGCCTGGGAACCCTGTCACCATTTATACTTTTTTTAAAAATCAGAAAACTATGTTGTAAGATCCAGCTAACAAGTCTAGAAACTAACTTTTAAAATGCTACCATCTGTATCTACATATTCTCAGTGAGAAGGGCCCTCTCCTAGGAGTAAGCTGTATGCACCACCACGTCTGTATTACAATTTGTTGATACCATAGCTGAGTATGTGAGAGAAATGGTTAGTTGAGAACAGGATTCTGGAGAGACTGCTTAATGGTTTGCTAAATGTCGATAGAATGGAAAAATCAGTAAGCTCGTGCTGCAATGGAATTTGATGCCCATGGCATATAGCAAAAGCTAGCCAAACCCATTTGAGTAAATGGAGACAAAATGAAAAAGTCATGGGCAAAATAACAATAGTTAAAATACTGTATTGACCTATACTAATGAATGGCCTTTAAAATTAGGTCAGACTATCATCTTAAATAGGATAGTTCAGGTTGTCTTGTTCCACTAGACTAGATAACTTGAAAATCCCCTTTTCTATTCATGCCAATATTTGAGGGAAATGATTTAATCTTTTTCGTTGTCAGAATAGCAGACTCTTCTGGCATTATAAATTTTTTTATTTCACTGTGGCCAGAGATTACCTCACACTATTTTTGGAGTGGAATTTTATAATATGGGATAACTAAACTAACTATAGAACTTAGAATACTTAGCATTTTATTTTGTGTCTTGCTAGATGGAAATATTCTACAATTACATTACTCCCTCAGGAACTAGTATGAGTAACTTAAGTGAGCAGTGTTTAGTCAGGGTGGGCTGGTATTTGGAGTAGAATGGAGTGTGTTATTCATGAGAGGTTTTGGGTTAGTCATACAACAAAAGCCTACTTGGACCCTATATTTCCACAAATAAAATGAATTATGGGGCTGAGCAAGCAAAATGCCATTAAGATCACATATATTTCTCTAACAACCTCGAGTTTGAGTTTTTTTCCTGTCTCAGTTATATAATCGCTACTATGTAGTTATCTGTATCTTTTAAGTTCCAGTAGAGAGAAGCAAAGTTCTAATAGGAAGGTTTTGTAAAAATTTATTGAGATAAAGCTTTGAGAACATAAGCTGTTGTTAAATGCTGTCTTTTTACTGGTGTTCTGAAAATGAAAATTTTCAGGATATATTTTTTAAAAATTGTCTGGCATCTGAGGCTTTGGATACATCCTACATCATTTCTTCTAATAAGTTCCATAAATTTATTGGATACCTCCTGTGTGCCAGGCGTTGTTCTAGTTGCTAGGGATACAGAAGTGAACAAATTGCTCTCTTAACACATTCTTTTGGGGGGAGAAGATAGAGCAAAATTTGAAATATCTGATAGCTTTATGCAGAAAATTGATGTAAAAAAAAATAGCTACCTTGGATTGGATATTCAGGAAGGGCCTCTCTGACAAAGTAAATTGAAGCTAAGGCTTAAATTTAAAACTTTAAAAAAGAAGCCAGCCCTGAATCCTCCAAGATAAGGGGGCAAGAGCATTCCAGGCTGAAGAAATTGTGAGTACAAAGGACCTAGGCCAGTGAGACAGAGTAAAAAGATGATATAGGGTGAGGTCACAGAGGGCTCTGTAGGCCAAGCTGAAGGCTTGAATTTCATTTTAAATGTAATGGAAAGATCATTGAAAGGTTTTAAGTAGGGGAGTGTAAGGTCTGATTTTGGTTTTTAAATGATCACTCTACTGCTGTGGGAAAAGGGAGGGTGAAAGGTAGAAGAAAAGTTATAAAAGCTGTCGTAAGCAAGAGATAGTGGTGGTTTGGACCACGGTGCCGAGGCCGAGAAACTCTGGCCTAGGTATGTGTTGCTGTGAAGAATCTTGATTATCTTAAGGAAATTATCCAAAGTGGGGGTGGTACCTAAAGGTATATAAGGGAAGATTTTGTTCATTTTTTTAAGTAGGAAATTCTGAAGGATTTTTCAATGCTTATTGTAGGGAGTTGTCTAGAAAAGAGGGACAGCTTGGTGCTTCTGGGGTCAGGACAAGAATTGCAGGGGTGATGCCTTTGAAAAGGAAGGATAGGGCAAGATGAGAACACAGGGCTGGCGTGTGAGTGAGCCACTGAGCAGGAGAAATGAGTATGTGTGCAGGGAGGACTGTAGAAATGGTCATGGAAAATGAGGGATTCTGCCCATTGGCTCCCGTCTTCTTAAAGAAAGTGAGAACTGGAGAGGAGGGATGGGGGAGCAAAGGGAGGAAAAGGAAATGGGAGATTTTCAGGATAATGATAAAATGTAAGAGTCATTGGAGAATGGGGGAGCAAGCTGCTGGAGAAGGAGAGGGGAAGGTGATAGGTGATGCTGAGTCCACAAAAGGTGATTGAGCGTATTTTGGTAAGTTGGTATGTAATTGTTTACTTATGTCTCTCCTCCCTGCCAGCTGGGTAGATGTAAAAAGTCCATAAGGCAGTCCCTGGGTCTGTTTTTCTCACCACCACCTCCCCATCCCCCACCCCCACCCCCCAGCAAATACCCAGGGCTCAATACATTGCCTGTTCCATAGAAGAATATCTGAGTGAGTGAGTGAGTGAGTGAGTGGAATGAATGCCTACTTAGTGGCGCCCTCAAGTCCAAGTATATGGCAAATGTGAATGATTGGTTTCTTACAGTTACAGATTTGCTGGATGGACATTTTGAAGGAGAGGGCAAGGTATCTGCAGAGGATTACTAGACGGATGATGATGATGGTACTTAAATCTTGAGTAAGAAGAGGGTGAAGATAAGGGGGCTGACAGGTAGGAAGAAAATGGATCAATGGATTAGAGTTCATAGGTGAAAGGATTGTTCATGGGTGTGGGAAGCTCTTTGGCAAGGATAGGAGACTGTGATAGGAGATGGGGTGTCTGAATTAGTGATTTCAGAGGTGAAGCTGTTTGTTGGGATGACAAAAGTTCAAGGTATGTCCTGGGAAGTGTGAAGTGGAATGGAATAGAAGAAAGGTCATTGAAGAGAAACTGAGAGGCCAGGGTGTCAATAGTGTGGTCATGTCTAAAAATAACAGGAGTTGGGGTAGAGAGAGAGTTGGGAGTCAAGTGCTAAAGTTCTCAGTGAGGGAAGAAGCCAGTGGTCAAATTGGCCCTATTAATATGAAAACCTGCTGCTAGCTGTCTGTAATATCTTTTTTGTTTGTTTTGGCAGCTAGCCAGTATGGGGATCTGAACCCTTGACCTTGTTGTTACTAACACCACGCTCTAACCAACTGAACTCTAATCTGCAAGCCCTGTAACATCTAAATTCATTCAACTTCGTCTTGCTATTAACCAGAGTAAAAATGGTACATTAGCTTTCCTTCCTCCCCTCCCCCCGTCTGCCAGGCTGACACCTCTAAGGGTAACCTCACCTTTGCATATGTTTATTACTTTCAGAGAACCCCATTTTCTTCTTGGAGTTGACTTATGCCAGTTTTAACTCTGCCTTTGATCATTAGTATATAAGCTTTCTATTTGCTATATAAAAATTCCGTCTAACTTGCTTCCTAGGTTAGCTTCTACTTTATAGTGGGTGACCTCTAGCTTTTGAGCTGGTTATTCTGACATCTTTTTGGCATTAAATTTATTTTTTTCCCTTTAGGAGTTGATATCATAATGAAAACATGTATTCTTGGCTTCCTTTTCTTTAGTTAAACTGAAATTCTATTTAAAAAAAAAGAGTAATGTCTTAGTTCCCTTTGAAAAATTTGTGCACACAGTTTAAGATTTGCTTATATTCTTGGTGTTTGTGAAACCATATTAGAAGGAACTTTAGAGATCATATCATCCAGTTGCCTCATTTTAAGGATGGAGAAAATGAGGCTGAGATATATCACTACTAACTAGTTGCAGTAAGCCCACATCTAGTGGGTTGTTTTTTGCTTTTTACTGTACCAAATGCAGTCAGAACAGTCTTTTTGATAGAAATATTAGAGGAACCGTATTTTCCATCTTTAGTGTGCTAGGATTATAGGAAATGTAATACCTCTAAATCAAAATATTCTCTGTTCTTGACAATTCCTAAAGGATTAAGAGATGGATGTGTAGGGCAGATATTTTTAGGATGAAGAAAGTGAAATGAAATTACTTACCTAAACTCATTAAGCTAATACTAACATTAGTGAATGCTTACTGTGTGCCAGTTACTATTCAGATGCTTTACATATGTTAATTTAATCTTCATGACAGTCCTATCGTGTGTAGATATCATTATTTAATCTAGTTTTAGGAATAAGAGAACAGAAAGGCAAAGAGATTAAGTAACATGGTGAAGGGCCACACAGTGGAACTTATGCAGTCTGACTGGAGTCTGATCTTTTAACCATGACTTTGTTTAAAGAGTGATAGAGACTTGAAGTTGGGTCTCATGATTTCAAGTTCATTGCATTCTATACTGTACTGCCTATGACTGTGAAAGTAAATACTGCCTGATTCCAGCAGTGTAGTTATATGAATGACCAGGAGACTGAAAGATAAACTATGGAGACAAGAAAGATGTTACAGCCTTTCAAAAATGAAACTATAAGGGCCGGCCCGGTGGCACACTGGAGAGTGTGCCGCTTGGGAGCGCGGCAGCGCTCCCGCGGAGGGTTCGGATCCCATGTGGAGACCGGTTCCCGCTCACTGGCTGAGTGCAGTGCGGGCACAACACCGAGGGTTGCGATCCCGTTACTGGTCAGTAAAAAAGACAAAAAGGAAAAAAAATGAAACTATAAGACAGTACATTGAAGGTTTTGGTAATCCACTAGATTGGTAGAAGGATTATGCTGTTGAAGGATAACACTTCACCTTTTCTTAGTTATAAATGAACTTTTCTTATCCATCCAGCCCATTCCTCAGACTCCATATTATCAGAAAGGAAGAAACAGAAAAGAGGACCCCTTATTGAGTTTAGATCTCCTGAACACACACAGGATCAGTTCAGAAGTTCCCATGATACAGGGCATTGAGAGTGAGCTCCTTGCTTGGTTCCTCACCTGAGAAGAGACCGGCCCAGGTCCATCTCTCCTGAATAGGAAAGGCTCAGCTCTCTGAAGAGACTTCTGCCTGGGCGCAGGCTGCCACGGGCTGGGCCTGGCTGTCTGAGGTAAGATGAAAATCTGTCAGATTGTGCACTGATGCACACAGCTGGCATACAGCTGTCTCTAGGGAAGCTGCCAGCATCCCCACCCCCTGTTCAATTGGAACACCCCAACTCTGGTTACCTCCTGCATGCTAGGAGCAGAATTCTAAGTTATTACTCTTAAAAAATTTATTATCTGAAATACTGTAAGGGAAGATAAGATTTGGTCTTTAATACATATATTTTAAACAATTATACCTACTTAAAAAAATAGAATTAATTTGGTTGTGAATAGTCTACTTTATTTGGGCATTTGTCCTGAAGATAGAATATCAGAATGACTTAATGTATTCACTTACTGTTTTCTCCCAGGAATTCATAAGCTTATAATTAAATTGCATCAGCCACAGCTGTCTCAACCGTCTCAGTCCAGGTCATTTATCTCAGGAATATGGCTGCCTTTATTGCCTTTGGTGCTTTTTACCCATTCACCTTAAGGTGGATTAACCTTGTTTCATGTGTCATTTATTTAACCCCTCATTTCAAGATAATTCTGAGTGAAATTTCTGGGTGCATGATTGGCCCAGGATATTTCATCTATCCACAAATTTGATCATTAATATCCTCCCAAATAAAGGAAACAAAGGTGAAATAAGATGAATTTTTGCCTCTTTTATTTGCATATTGACCCCAGTATCAGAAGTTACTCAAAAGTGTATACAACTTTGTGCACATCCCTTCCTGGGGTGGACACAGAATCAGGCTGAAATAAAAACCAGTTTTCAGCATGACTCGGCTTGATGGTATTTTCCTTCTCTTGCCTGTTAGCCTCTGGGTGGGTCAAGAGATTTTTTATTCTAGAGCAATTGAGTAGTGGAGTGGAACAAGCACAAAGGCAAGGCATATTTTTCTGTGTAATAATCTGTGCTTTTTATTTTTTAAGATACGTAGTTTTGCATCAACTAAGCATGATTTAGATACCTCCTCCAGAATAAAGCACCTGATTCCCCTCTGCTAAAAATACAGGATAGAGGTAGTGAGGTTTTTGTTTGTTTGTTTGTTTGTTTTTTAGCTAGGCATTTATTCTTATTGTCTGCCCCACCCCCCTTTTTTAAAACAAATGCTAGAGCTGTGACATAAAATAATTGTCCAAAAGATTAAACACTGGAGTTCTGAGTTTTATCTGGTCAAATCACTGAAATACATCATTAGAAAATGTTTTGATAGTGAATAAAATCTTAAATCATATAGATTAAAAATGACTTGCTGCTTCCACTTATCATGTTTCCATAAAAGCAGTTTTCAAAATGTGTTTTCTTAAAATATCTTCAAAATAGTTCCTGGTCGAATGGAAACAAGTGCTGGGAAAATTCTCTTGTTGCAGACATATTCATTAGGGTGGTGATAGCATTGCCAAAAGGAACGAGAACGTGCCAGGGCCAACACGTTTAGTCCTGAGAACGTTCCTGCTCTGAATTCCTGGCCTGTTCTTTCTCAGTCTCCTCCCCTCCTTGTCTGAAATTTCCATTGTTGGCATCATTATCCAGAATGTAAATGGCTTTGCCAGAAACTCTGCGCATAGCTTGTCCAAGGATAAATGTAAAGGAGATGTGCTCCTTTCCATTATTTGCTTTGGATATTTTTCTAACAATTAAATAAGCTTGGTATAGAAATCATTTTAATCTTTTAGAAAGTATTTTTTGGTAGAGTTGGTCTTGCCATGCTCATTCCTCAAAGGTAAGTTTATAAATTCTGTTTCTGCCTACTTTAGAATAGTTGGCAGATTCTGTGGCTCTTATGGCATTTTAGCATCTTGGTTTGTTTTCTCCAGAATACTTCTGCACCTACAAATACTGCCTTACAGAATTAATTTCCTTTAAGGATTTAACTATTGGACATTTCCCATTAAGTCCTATATTCTCAGATCTCTGGCCATTGTTGTTAAATTCTAGATATTTAGAGCTGATAGGATCTTTAGAAACAGAATAAGAGTGGACATTTTGAAGATCATATAGGCCAGCTATTTCTCTTTGTAGGTAAAGAAACAGACTCACAGAAGTGAAGTGACTTGCCCAAGGCCTGCATTTGATATTAGTGTTGCAGTTAGAACCCATGTCCCTGTTTAGTACTTTACTCTTAGCTGTCTGATTCTGCCCTCTGTCCCAGAGGTCAGATGGTGTTTTACTCCTAGCAGGAACACTGGGGATTGGGCTCCAACCCATTTATTACTAAAGCATATGTTTACCAAGTCCTTTTTGGCCCTCTTCATTATGTACTCCTAGACTCAACCAAGTCAAAGCTAGGTTTAATTGAAAACAGTGTAGGAACTATATTGATTCCAAATGTACTCTCCAGTCCATGTACAATGGAGAGAGGCACCTTAATCTTTCAGAGACAGTTTTGATAAACATTTAAAGCTTTTTCACTGTAGCTGTTTTTTTGACGTATTCCTTTATGGTGCATGGTGGCATCAAATTGTTGAAGTTTAATTCCACTGTAGGATTTCCATTCCATTTTGCTTGAGATCTACCATTCTGCATCTTTCTTTCTCCAGCACGGAGATGTGTGAGCTGATGGAGCTGTTCCTCAGCTAGTCTTTTTTAGAAGATGAGCCATTTGTTAAAACAAACAAAAAAACTTAAAGAAGGATGTGAATATATCACTATTCGGGCACTAGTCTCAATGTCTTCCCATCTTCCTTGGAATGAAATCCAGCATCCTTAAAAGAGAACCAAATGCTGTTCACCTCCCTGATCCCACTTTTAGTCTTCTGCCCCTCACTTACTCCACTTCAGTTTCACTAGTGTCTTTGCTGTTCTTCAAACGTATCAAGCAGACTCCTGGTGCATTTTGCACTTGGCTGTTCATGCTGCGGAGATACTCTTCCCCTGGGTACCGAATGGCTCCTCCCTCACCACTTTCAAAGTAAGCAAGCTTCTCAGGAAGCTCCTCCCTGGCCATCCTTACTTAAAATTGCAGCCCCCAGCCAGCCTTTCTGTTTCTCTCCTTTGATGTGTTTTTCTCTGTAACATTGGCTACCTGCTAACGTGGCACTTTGTTTTCGCAAGAGCTCTCCAGGTGATTCTCATCTGTAGCCAGCACTGGGAACTTTTTGCCGTAGACGTTGCTCCACTGGGTGTTAATTTTTAAAGTCCTAGCAGAGGCAGGATTTTAAGTATCGAGAACACATTCTGAATTCTTAATAGTAGCTTCAAGCAAAATACTTTTCACTCAGTAGAACCATTCTCTTGAATTAAACCACATTGTGGCTCGACATTGTTTCCCATTCATGAGAAACTTTCCTTGCAGTTGTGATAGCGGCATTATTTCTATATGTAACTGAGCTTGAGGAGTACACACCTTAAGACCAGAGGATCTTCTGATTTTTTTATTTGTAATGAATTTGTATTATTTAAACAAGAGTTTAAGATATGAGATCTCAAATAAAATAGTTGGTTTTACCGACCTTTTTCCTTAAAAGGGTTCAGCACTAGTTAACCTATGTATATATCATTGAGTCTACTTTAGAGTGTTTGATACTATTTAACTTTTTATATGAAAGGTTTTTTTTTGAACTATTAAAACTACACATTGTAGAAATTTGGAAGTGTTAGAAGATAGAGATAGAAATAAGGGGGGAGTCTCTTGAAAATCATTGAGTCTACTTTAGAGTGTTTGATACTATTTAACTTTTTATATGAAAGGTTTTTTTTGAACTATTAAAACTACACATTGTAGAAATTTGGAAGTGTCAGAAGATAGAGATAGAAATAAGGGGGGAGTCTCTTGGAGATGACTACCATTGACACTTGTTTCCTTCTAGCCTTCTTCCATTGCTGTGATCCTGTTCTGGTATGGGGGCGGGGGTGGTGGCATTTGAAAAGTACCGTGGAGAAAACATTCCCAACATTAAGAATTCAGCACTATTAGCATTCGTATGTATTTGCTTCCAGTTTCTTATCTGTGTGTACACTTTTTAAAAAAGCAAATAATATGCAAGCATTTTGTCTCTTTTTAGAAGGACTATGGTATTGGATAAAGTCATTTTTAACCATTTCCTGTTCTGTTCCCTATTACCACCATGTGAGCTGGGCCTGTACCCTAACTGAAATAATTACTTTTGCAAGTTTGGTTTGGTCCAGTAATTTGTCTATACCTTTTACCATGGAGGATAAGTAGTATTGCTCTGTTTTAGTTTATTTAAATGGTATTATGCTATAAATATATTCTGCAACTTTTTTTTTTTTTTTTAAACTCAGCTTTAGATCTATCCAAGTTGATACATATTGATCTAGTTCACTACCTTTGGCTATATGGGACTCCCAGTATGTGGATGTACTATAATTTCTCCAGTCTTGTTTATAGGGTTGAATTTGTGTCTTGGCTTTTATAAACAATGCTGCTATGAATATCCTCATGGGTCATCTTGGACATGTGTGTTAGTATTTTTCTAGGGTTATGTAGAATTTTTTACCCTGCTTTTTCTCCTCTTAAGACATGAAAGTTTCCACCAGCTTATTACAGTCTGTTCATAACCACATACCTCTTAAATCGAGATGTTGAAACATCTTTAATTTCCTTATTGAAAAATTAATATTGGCCACAAGAGTTTTCTTTTTGCATCACAGTTATCCAATCATTGCACAGACTCTTGATAATAGTAGTAGATAAAACATTAAGCTATTTCAGCAAAAGGATTTAAAAACAAAAATTAAAAGTGTGCTTAGTACTTGGAATGGTAGAGCATTCAGTCAAAGACTGGAATACCTGAGGTGATGTATTCTTATTCCCCATGTTCTAATTTCAGGGCAGTTTCTTAGATTTTTGGAAACAATCTCTATAGCCACTCACTTGGGGCTCCTCCTCCAGTGCCACACTCTGCATCTTACCAGGCTCTCTTCCTCTTCCCCTTGGCAAAGAGGGAGATTTGTACTCCCCTTGACTGTGTTAATACTTCGTACACATTGCAGTTATTTCTTTGTGTCTTTTGTTCCACTGCTACAGTGACCTCTTTGAGTATAGTGTACTTGTCTGTCTGGTTTTTGTACCCCAAACAAGCATGATGCCTGTCATGTAGGTGCTGGCCAAATATGTTTTGAATGAATGAGGGAGACAACATGTGGGGGACTGGGGTTGAGACGTAGTGATGGTGATAATCACTTTAGTAAGGAACTTCAGTTTACTGAAAGTGTGGAACAGAATAAGGGAGTCCTAAAAGGAAACAGGGTCGTAAGGATTACAAAATGACAGCTTTGATGGATCTCTACTTTAGAATATTGCTATTTGCCTATACACAAACTGATTAAATCACTAATTTTGTTAGAAAATAAATTAACTTTTCCTTGGAATTTAAATAGCAATGTATTTGTTAAAGTCTGCACTTGTTTTTCTAGGAATAAATCAAAAAACTTACATCCTTACAGATATAGCTGTCTTATAGAATTTTTTTTTTTTAACTCCTAGTCTCATTTCTGGGTTGCTCCAATTTTGATCAAAACTGGGTTTACTTGAATGAGTAGACTAAAGCTAAAGGAAATATTTTGGTCACTGTTCTTATGAAATCTTTTGTGGTTTGGAAAGAGGTATTCCTTTAGCAATCAACAGCTTCATTCATGTTCTGCACACAGTATAGCCAAATGATACCAGTAAATGAGCTTCAGAAGGAGAAGTTCAAATGCAGAACCTCCAAATTTAGAGTTTGAACAGTAAAACTTTTGGAAGGGGAGTCACAGTGAAGTTTCTTAACTTTTACTATGACACTAGTTATAAACCATTTAGTACAGTAAATTCTCTTTTCTCAAGTACCTTCATAGCTCAGAAAACAATTGCTTTAATGGTTATTATATTATATAAGCTGCATTGCTGCCAAAGTTTGCTCATTTGTTAATAGAACTCTTGTATTTTAAGTGATTGGAGCTGTCAGAAGAGTGAAGTCTTCTCAGTAACAAAAGATGTAAGGTTGAAAGTAATGATTTATGAGTATTATCACCTTTTCCAATACTGAAATTATTTCCAGTACTGAAGTACTTTAAAAATAATTGTTCTCTGGATACTTTTTTCTGCTAATTAACATCTCTTTTTACAGGATTCATGAATAAAATTTTCCATCCCAACATTGATGAAGCGTAAGTAACTATTTTAAAATGTTTAAATTTTAGCAGCAACTGATATTTAATAATTAGAGTTCATATCTCCCTCTCTTTCTCTGTTATTAAAAAAAAAAAAAAAAACCTTCATTATCTTTTTGGATTCTATCAGGAAGTAGGACTGTATGAATGGTCATTTAACCTATAGAATCCTGGGGATGTGATATTCTAAATCACTTAGCTCAAATTCTGCTATTGTATTGCTTAGTTTTTTCTGTTGTCATGACTGGGTCCTTCATTTCTCTTGATATCCAGCTAACATTTGTAATATTCCACATCTCAATTCTCTTTGTATAGACACAATCCAGAGATGTTTTCAGTATACAGATTTACTATTTTCAGCCTTAAAGCGTTTCCGAGTTCTTGAAAGTAAAACAAACATGAATGACTGTAGTTTCATTTCAGTTAATGAGTCTTAATTATCCCTTTCTTTCCTTCTAATGTTTTATTAGTGATATTTTAAAATATGATTCCAGTGTATGCCGTTTTGTACTCCCAGTGCTGTTTAGAATACATGATCATTTGGACTGCAGTTTTTACTTGTCATGACACTAAATTTTGCACGTATATGAACCCCTCTCACATGGGTATGCAATTTTGCTGTCTCTCACCTACGTGTATGTGAACCCTGTATTGAGTAGGTTGTGTACTTACATCGTGCCCCTTTGTCCTTTAGTTTTTCAGTGTATCAGTCATCCTAACAACAAGGATGTTCTCTTATGTAACCAGATGTAGTTGTCAGATTTGGGAACTTAATATTAATGCAGTACTTTTTATCTAATCTATATTCTAGTAATGTACTTTTTAGCACTTTTTTTTCTTAAACTACTTTAACCTAGAACAGTTCCTTAGCCTGCCTTTGTCTTTTATAAAATTGACATTTTTAAAGAATATAGACTAGTTATTTTATAGATCGTCCCTTAATTTGGGTTTTGTCTGTTTCCTTATCATTAGATTCAGGGTATGCATGCACTTAAGGCCAGGAAACCACAAAGTGAGATTGTGTCCTTCTTAGGGTGTCATATTCGGAGGCACACAAGGTTTATCTGCCCCTGTGTTAATTTTGATCACCTGGTTCAGGTGTTGTCTGGTTTCTCCGTTGTATTATATAGTTACTATTTTTCCCTTTCATTCTGTAAGGAAACACTTAAGACCTTGTAAACATTCTGCTGCTCATCATACTTTTCCCCAATTGGGATTCTTTTTGTTTTTAAGGGTCTATTAAAGGTATTTCTCCTGATAAATGAAATTAGTTGTCAGATACATGCAACTAACTTTCTAATTTTAAAAAAAATGCCATTCTTTCCATCTGTTTCAGGTCAGGAACTGTGTGTCTAGATGTAATTAATCAAACTTGGACAGCTCTCTATGGTGAGTTTGGCCATGGAATATTTTTTGGAGATGTTGAGACACTGCCCCAAAAAAATGTCGTTTGGCTTTTCTTTGGTTTAAGATGTTTTGTTGGGAACGTGAAGGGATTTTGAGAGACTGGACGGGAAAGTCAATTAGTGAAAAAAATATTTTAAGTACAAACTTCAGTTTAGCAGTAGAAGTTTAAAATAATTTTGTGAGATTATAAACTTAAGGTATAATGATAATACATATGCAGACACACAGATACATATGCAAACATTTTATACATGTGTGTTCAGAATCTCATTGTGTATACATGTTTAGGTATAACACCTTTTAGTTTTGGAAAAACTCTTAGGAATGTCCCCCTGAAATGAGATGAATGAAGTAGAAAGAGGTTCAGGAGATTATGTTTCAAAGGCCAAAACATCATTAAGAAGCAAATAGTAATTTAGCCTGGACTTCAGTGCTGAAATTGACTTCTCATCTCTTTTGGTGAAATCAACAAACGATTGCCTAACTCAGCAAACCACTATAGTTCAGGAGATTATGTTTCAAAGGCCAAAACATCATTAAGAAGCAAATAGTAATTTAGCCTGTACTTCAGTGCTGAAATTGACTTCTCATCTCTTTTGGTGAAATCAACAAACGATTGCCTAACTCAGCAAACCACTATGCTGAATATCACAGAGAGATAAAGGAGTATTAGCCTTCTCTTCTTGAGCCTGTAACCTGGTTGGGGACCTGAAAATATTTTAAAATATATTTAAAGTTTATTAAGAATAAAACACATCTGTTTATTCCCCCACATGTTTAAATCTTCAGACTTCATAGACTCTCTCTGCTCTGGTGCCCCCCCACCCTGTGAGGCTTCCTCTGATCTCCAGCTGGAGGCAATCTCTGGATACCCTTACATTTTATAGCTTTTTTACGGCCCACTTTTACTTCCTACCTTGTATTTGTTGTTTATACCTATATTTTTTGTGCTACTAGGTTATTTCCTACCTTAAGGGCTATCGGGTGCGTGTCTGATTTGTCTTTAAGTGCCAGGACTCTTAACACTGTGCCTCTCACCAATATGGGTTGAAAGAATGAAAGGTACAGATAAGTTGCTGGGAGACACAGGAAAAGGAGGGAAAGATCCTTTAGGCTGGAGTTAACCAGAGATGCTCTACCTCTTGTTGGAGAGTTGTGAGACCTTTTAATGGTCCAAGGTAAGTAAGACATCTTAGTGCAGCCACAATCTGCAAGTCACCTTTGCCAGACATCCTTGTACTAGATTGGTGAATGAGAATCACAGAGGAAGGTTAAGTTGGTCACCAGCAGCACACAGTCAGTCCTTTTTTCCCCCCTTCTGTTTCTGCCATTGAGGAATTACATCCTCCCCTGGAGTTATCTCCCCTAATCTTTGGTTGATAGGACCTTTTCTCACCTCAAACATCACTTTTTCAGAGAAGACTCCTTTCCTAGCCATTTTAGCTAAAAGCATACCCCTCCATAGCACAGCACCCTGTTCTAAATAAGTTTTTTAAACTGGTATTTGTTTATTATTTATCTTCTCCTATTGGATCGTAATCTGCATGAGAGTGGGGACTCTGTCTTGTTCTTGTCTGTACACACATGCAAATGCGTAAAACAGTGCCTGGTGTCCAAGCATTCAATTATATGTTGGCTTAATGAGTGAGTTAATCATGCTTCGTACAGTTTAACATGAGTACAGTTTTAGGAAGATGATGGCTTATAAGGAGATGAGGCAACAGGAGAGAACATATAGTCCGTGGTTGATTAAATGGATTCCTTTTAAGATGGTTTTGTTCTGGTAAAAAATGTCTCATGGCAGGCAGCCTGGAATATCTGATGTAATGATGTGTTTTCTTAAGCTACATTCACATTTTAGAAATGTACATATCAAAATACCATAGCTGGTTCTAATTACAATGAAGTAAATTGGACTTGAGTTTCACTAAAACTTTTACCATTGACCAGAAAAGCTTTGTGGAAGAAGCTTGCTAATGCTTAAGTACCTCATGATGCAGAACAGATTTAAAAAAAAAAAAAAAATCAGCTTTACTGAATTATAATTCATGAACATACAACTCACTCATTTAATATATGTGATTCAGTAGTTCTTAGTATATTCACTTATGTGCAGCAATCACCACAGTCAATTTTAGAATATTTTCATCACCTCAAAAAGAAACTTGAACCTTTAACTATTCCCTATACCATCCCCACCAGCCCTGGGCAACCACTAATCTACTTTTTGTTTCTATAGATTTGTCTGTTCTGGACATTTCTTAAAATGGAATCATATAATATGTGGGTTTTTTGTGACTGGCTTTTTTCACTTTGTGTAATGTTTTCAAGGTCTATCCATATTGTAGCATGTATCAGCATTTCCTTTTTTATGGCCAAATAATATTCCATTATACAGGCATAGCATAGTTTATCTATCTGTTTGTCAAATGATGGACATCTGGGTTGTTTCCAACTTTTGACTTTTACAAGTAATCCCTCTATAAATATTTGTGCACAAGTTCTTACGTGGACATATGTGTTTATTTCTCTTGTGTATATACCTAGAGGTGGAATTACTGGGTGATATGGTAACTCTGTATTTAACCATTTGAGGAACTGGCAGACTATTTTTCAGAGTGGCTATACCATTTTACATTCCCACCAGCAGGTGTATAAGATTCAGAACAGATTATAAAGCAGAAGGCCAGTGTGACTAAGGTTTCATCACATTTATAAAATGTTGGAGTATGTTCTTGTATTAGCTTACAAAATATTTAATAAGCAACAAGAGTTGAACCACATTGGTTAAAGTGAACTGAAAGCAGATTTCTGTATTTCATGTATATGAGTTTTTGTAAGTGTTCCATAATAAAAGAGTATGGACATGCTAACATTACAGCGAAGTGTGGGAAAACACAAGAAGAAATATTTTCAGAGTGTAGTTTAAAAGTTTACTGAGCTTGGGAGAATTGTTTTGACATTTTGCTCAAAACACAGACTATTTCTCAAGAAAATTCAACATTTCTTTCATGGAAAATTTAGGAGCAGGTAAATACAGCTTATATATAAAGTACTGGTAGAAAGGGTTGGTTTAAATGACCTTGAAGTTTTTTTTTTTAGACTTGAGATCTGAATTGAATTTTTATTACAAACCGCTAAAGCCTCTGGCATTGAAAGTTAGTTCATAATTGGCGAGTTCTGAATTACTTGATTTCCTGCAGTGATTTTTGGGAGAATCTTCGTTCAAAGGGGGAAAAAAAAACCCTAATTTAATACCAAATAACTAATAGGAGAAAGCTGGCATGTTAACATAAATATTTTGCCAGTGAATTACTTGATTTCCTGCAGTGATTTTTGGGAGAATCTTCGTTCAAAGGGGGAAAAAAAACCCCCTAATTTAATACCAAATAACTAATAGGAGAAAGCTGGCATGTTAACATAAATATTCAACCGAAAAGCAAAAGGGTTAGCCTGGCACCTAAAACCTGTTTCAACACCTACTTCTACTGTATAATATAGTGAGGAACAGGGAGTCTTTGTGAAATTTCCTGCAGTTCGCTTTGCCCTAGGGCATGTACTATGCAATGGTTATACATATTTGTAGTATAACAACAGTTCCCAGTTGAAATTTCAGTTTTATAGTTATCATAACCTGATATTAAACAGTGTTCATGTTAGCAATAAATTCAGTCCTCTGACCCCTCGCCAAGTAGATTTCTGGTAGCCCGTTTGACTCATTGCTTCTGTTCTTTTCCTTCTTTCTCTTTGCCAAGTGTACGTGCAGTTTGTTCATTCAGAAGTTCAAAATTGGTATAATCGTTTAATCACCCAGTAATTTTTAATTTTATTTAACCTTGCAAGAGAGCTAATTATAGTGAGTAACGTGGTTAATTTTGTAAAGATGCTTGTCATCGGTATGAAGTTATCTATCTAGTATGAAGTTATTTGTTACTCTTGTGACATTAAAAGGAAAGTAGCAGATGACAAAATTGATTTATTTTGGCTTCTTGCATGATAACATCTTTTTTTTTTTTTTTAAACATCCTTTCCTGCTCTTCTAGGCAGCCCTAATAGTAATAAAAGCTCTGAAAAACTTAAAATGCAGCCAAGGGATTCTGGATTTCAGTTTAAAAAACAAATGTAATTTTAAGGAATGATTTAAAGAGAGTTCATTAAGCCACAGGTAGCTTTTTTAGTGTGTCTTCTATTTTCCAGTTTTCTTTTTTTTCCAAAATATATTTTAGCCATGGTTGGTTTATTAACCCACACTCAGGGCTCAGGTACCTTCACTACAGTACAGCTTTAACTTCCCTCCACCCTTGTGGGCCATGCATATTTGAGCCTTGCAAATGCATTTTTCTCTCCAATGGAAACAACTTCCATTTTACTCATTCCTTGACTGACTTGGTAACTTATGTTGTGGATTAAGTTATGGACAAGTGAGTGTTTTATAAAACTGGGCAGTTTATAGTTCCCACCCTTAGGGCTGCTGTCAGTGGACTGTATACTCCTTTACTTTGCTGGAGGATTAAGTTATGGACAAGTGAGTGTTTTATAAAACTGGGCAGTTTATAGTTCCCACCCTTAAGGCTGCTGTCAGTGGACTGTATACTCCTTTACTTTGCTGGAGAGAAAAGTCAACATTTAGGAAATTACTTCCCCTTGAGTCATCTAGCAAGTTAGTAACAGACAAGTGAAGTTAACTACAGCAGAAGGAATGCTTCAGGGACTTTGAGATTAGGCAGGAGGAACAAAGTTTCTCTTACTAGGCATTTAGAAAAAAATTAAAACAAATTTATTTAATAGTTATCTCATCCCCCTTTTTCAGTAGGGTAACCCATGAATCTTCCCAAATAATTGAAAATTTGGCAGAGGGTAACTGTATCTTAAAATAGTGCCTTATGTCACATTAATGTATGCTGTTTCTAGACATTTTAGTGAAGTTACACAGACAAGAAATATATGTATATGTCTGAGTAGATGATTGACTGGCCAACAACTGCTGTTTGAAGAGGCTTGAGAACTCAGTATTGATCCATCCATGTTGGAATCACAAACATCATCCTACCTTTGGAACAGGTAGATGTCATTGTGAGTCTTCTAGGTGAAGGCCAGGTAGAGCAGTTTCTTTCCAGTTCTGTGGGAGTCATGTCGCCTGACATACATAAAGAAGAAATATGCTGGCTTTGAGATTTGATGTCTTCAACAGTGCTTAGCTCCTTATCACCCTCCTTTAACTCTATGCTTAAAAATCTTCAGATGTGGTACTATGTGGCTCAGTAGTTTAATTATTTATACACAGAAAAATTGGGTTGAACAACTTAGTGGAAATTCACTAAAAATACCACATTCACTAGTGGTCAGTGTTAGAATTATGGAGTAATCTGGGCTTTGTGGATTGTGTGACATGAGCCAGCCATGGTATGGCTCTGAAAGATAGCCATAGCAATGTTCTGCTTTCTTTGGGGCTATAGTTTCAGGGCTCAAGTTTCATCCTTGACTGTATGGACAAGCCACCCTGATTTGTTTTCTTTTGCTTGTGATTATTATGAATAGGTAGTCTTCCCCATGAATGGATGCTTAGTTTGTAATCACATGAAGTTATCTCTTGTTATTTTTTTCTGACATTAAGGACAACTAAATTATTGTCTAGTAATTAAAAACTTGAATAATGGGTTTTAGTATGACTGCAGGAATACCCAACTAGCTAATTACACATTAACTGCCCTCATTTCTGAAAGGTTAATAACAAATCCTATTACCATGTTTTAGCTTGCAATCTTAAGGTAAGCAGGATCATACCAGGTTTGAACTAGGAAGAATGACCTCTTAAAAACACCTAAGGTAAGAAGCATTTTGAGATTGACAAGGCAACAAGACCATTTTTTTTGATAAATGGGAGCTGTTTTCTTCCTTGTTGATCTATGTAGTAGCATTCATTTTCTTCTGCACATCTCTGTAGTTTAAATACATCGGGGGAAGGGGACTGCAATTAGACAATGAATGGGAAATGATTTTGTAAGTAGGTTTGGAATGCTTTGAAATAATCCATGTTATGTAACTACATACCTCATGTATTAGTCCATTTTTGTGTTGCTATAACAGAATACCTAAGACTCGGTAATTTCTAAAGAACAGAGGTTTATTTGGCTGACGATTCTGGGACAGCCACATCTGGCACAGGCCTCAGGCCGCTTCTGTTCATGGCAGAAAGTGGCAGGCAGCCAGCGGGTATAAGCAGATCACATGGTGAGAGGAAGCAAGAGAGAGAGGAAGTGCCAGGGTCTTTTAAACAACCAGCTCTCGCAGGAACTAATAGAGCGAGAACTCACTCATTACTCCCCCCACCTAGGGAGAGCACTAATCTGTTCATGAGGGATCCATCCCCGTGACTCAAACTGTCACACTGGGGATCAGATTTCCATGAGTTCTGGGAAGACAATACATCCAAACTCCATCACCTCAGGTTGTTGACCTGGTGATCTGGCACTTAGCAAAATGTATCTGGTGTTTCTCCAGATTTTAGTATCCTGCATCTTTGACATTACCCTTTCCCACATATAACAGAAATACTTTTCTAGCTTGGAATACTTAAAAACCAAAATGCTACCACTAAGCAAGATTAAGTATATCTATCATGTATATTGCAAAAATTCTTCCAGTGTTTGACTACTAATTCTAATTCCTACTAATTGATCTTCCTTTTCATTTTTATTTTTTTGAGAAGTGTAAGGACGGAGGTATTTTGATCTGTTTTGGGTTTTTTTTGCCTGCGTGACCCTCTTCATTGAGACCTCATTGTATCTTTAAAAGATCCTTATAGACTAACATGAGAACATGCATGAGTCTAATGAGGTCATACCTTTTGTGTATTTTATCCACATATAAGACCCTCTCGGTTAAGTAATTGCATACATTCTTGAATTTATCTTTTTTTTTTTTTTTTGTCTTTTTGTCTTTTTCCGTGTTCTGGCAACGGATCGCAACTCTCAGTGTTGCCCCCGTTCTGGACCGGGGATCGGCAACGGGATCGCAACCCTCAGCGCTGCTCCCACGCCTCGCTCAGCCAGTGAGCGGGAACCGGTCTGTATGTGGGATCCGAACCCTCGGGCGGGAGTGCCGCCGCGCCTCCCAAGCGACACACTTATCCAGTGCGCCACCGGGCCGAACCCTCGGGCGGGAGTGCCGCCGCGCCTCCCAAGCGGCGCACTTATCCAGTGCGCCACCGGGCCGGCCCCTTGAATTTATCTTTTTGCAGAGTGGTGGAGGAATGTATTATCTCATTTGCAGCATGTTAGCATTCAGTAAGCTAAACACATTGCGGCAAGCCTTGTGACCACCTGGGCTGTGCCACGGATGCCACAGAAAGTCTTTTGTGGGCTGCTGCAGCTTGCCACAAGTGTGCCCTCAACAGAGCTACAGAAATAGGCTTTTCATCCTTTAAGTTTGGCTCAAATTAGTTATTTTAGAAAATGTTATTTTTAATTTCAAATCATTTCTTCAAAGTCTGCCTGCCTATCTGAGGGTATTCTGATTGGCTTTATTGACCTTTTCCTCAAGGCAGGGTGTCTGTCATCTTTTAGGGCCCTCTGCTTACCACTTTTTTCATGCATAACACTGCTCGATCGTGTGCAATGCGGGATTCTCCAATTGATGAAGTATATAGGCTTTTGATTACTCTTCCTTTTTTGTAGAATTTCACTGTTTTTTAATATCCACAGACTGTAAGCAGGAGATTAAAGTAAAAAACTCAAGTCCGTTATTAACATTACATCTTCTTAGGAGCTGGTAAGAGGGTGGAAGGTAAAGGTCTTTAATTAGCCCCAAATTATTAAATAGCCAAAGGAAGTCTGGAAATTTTATTTATTTGCCCTATTTTAATCTTACCCCCCAAAATTGGCTACCTGGTTTTTATATGCATATAAATACTGCCCCCCCCCCCAAATAAAATAAAATAAATTGTTAAATGAATGTTGAATGAAATTTTATGGTTGACTTTATTTTGAACACATATTATAAATTTATGGACTTGCTTGGCAGTTCATGATGAATTCAGAAAAGTTCCTTGTATGATGAGCAAAAGTCTACCAATAGGATTTTGAAAGGTAGGCAGCTGATTTTATTTTTCCTCTAGTAATCAAGGAGATGAATAACATGGGTTGAAGTACCCAGGTGACTCCAACTTATTTAGCCATTAGTTTCAACTACAATCGCCAAAAGCCCAGGGGAAAAGATCTGTGTATATCACAGGAGAGAATCAACAGTTCTAGACCACAGGAATTGACTCCTTGTGATTTTTGTCCATCTTTTCACCTCTCTAGCTGTGAGCAGGATTTTTATTTTCTTCCTCTCCTTTCAGCCCTGCTCCTTATTGAATCACAGAACAGGAGTCCTCCACTAGATGGGAGAGGGAACAGTGAAAAATAAGTTTGTTTGGATAGCATGCTTCTAGACTGTGAAGAGTTTTGAATGAGAGCAAGAGGAGCTTGCTCTGTATGGGCAATTATCTGAGTGAGTGTTTTAAGGAAGCTGTTTTTGATTACAAAGGTGAGAGTTTGGAGCCTTGAAGGTCATCCAGGAGATGGCTGCCCTGATCCAAGGCTGGAATGACATATTGGGCTTTATGTGGTTACATGCCAGGGGAAATAGAAGAGGAACCAGAGGCATTTCATTAGGGCAGGTAGTGAAAGAAGAAAGCATAGCCAAATTCCTTCTGCAGGTTTGGAGCCTACGCTCTTCATTGGGAAAAGGGATTGGGTTTTCAGGAAACTAATTTTAAGCATGTGAAGTTTGATAAGACTAGAAATATAAAGGACCAGTTATAAAGATTTGGTAGTTATCACCATAGACTTATTTCTTTAAAATTTTAAGATGGTGGGTTTCCCAGAGTAAGAGTGCACAGAGCTAATTCTTAAAATACAAATCCACACTGCTGTGCGAGGGGCCGATGTCTTCCCAAACAAGTTTTTTAGTTTTCTTGTGTGTTTTTAAAAAGAATGAACCTAGGGCATTGGGCATCTGGAGGACCGGAAGTAGAAGTAGAAAAGGGGGTGGGATAGGTGGCTTTTGAGAAGGGAGGAAGGGTGTTGATGGTTCTTGGCTCCTAGCTGTGACTATATTATATATTGGTGATGTTTTCTGAGTTACAGCATTTATTTTTCACTGTTAAATCTGGAGGGGAAAAAAAATTATGCAAGTGAAAGTGTCTTAAGATGATTGCCTGCTTGCCAATTGTGGTTACTGGTGGGGCAGACCATGTTAAGCTTTGGGTGTCCACAGGATTTTAACCTGAGGAAAGCAGCATACTGTACAAAATTTTCCATTTTAACTTTCAGAAGAAATAGAGGAAAAAGAAATAACTTATGGTCACTGGTTTATAAACAGCCAATAGTAAAACATATGTGATTCATCCCCCTCTGTGTTTTCTCCTTTAAGCCATACACCATCTTACTGTGAGTCACCTGGAGTAGGGTGACTTCACTTTAAGAATTGGTGTACCTTTTTTGGTGTGACTCATTTTAATTAACATATATTCCTTAAGGGATACAGGTAGCTGACATTTCTACTCTTAGAAGATGCCATATTGACATGTTCTCACTTATTGGTGGGAGCTAAAAATAAATAAATAAATTCACTCACACACACACACACACACACACACACAAAAACCGGGGAGAGGGGGAGCTAAAAATAAATAAATAAATTCACTCACACACACACACACACACACACACACACACAAAAACCGGGGAGAGGGGGGGGGAAGAAGATATAACAACTACAATTTTTTTTGAAGTTGTTACAACAAGCAAACGGAAAGGACATTCTTGGGTGGGAGGGGGGAGAGGGAGGAGGGAGGGAGGTTTCGGTGATGGGCCATAATAATCAATCACATTGTATATTGACAGAATAAAAATTTAAAGGAAAAAAAATTAAAAAATTAAAAGTAAAAAAAAGATGCCATATTGATATTAATACTTTAGTCCTTTGGTACAGTTTGAAGCATATCTTAGTCATTTTAAGCAATGTGTAATACTTCCTTGTAAGGAACAGAAGTATTGTACTTCTCTTTTTGCAGATGAAGAAAGTGAGATACAGAGAGGAAGAGACCTACCCAAGGTCAAAGAGCAAGTCAGTGGAAGGCCTGAGATTTAACATGTGGTCTTTTAGGTTTTTTGTCTATTATTCACCACTGAGGAGCAGCTTCCGTTATGCTGGAGACAGTTCAGCCTAATGGAATTTGCCCTGCCAAATGTCAACAGTGTGCTAGGTGATGTCCGCCACCACCCATTCTCCTCTACAGCAGCCCTTAAATGGCCCTCTAGGATCCTCTTTTACCTGCCTGTGGTTTGGCATACCTCAACCTGGAGAAAGTGGTAGTAACAGCAGTGTGCAGAAAAGAAAGATGAAAGGGTCCGGGAAGGCTGCTAAACTACAGCTTAGCTGCCAAACCTAAGCATTTTCTCAAGTCAAGGAATCCATAAGCAAAGAGTCCTCCCTTCACATTTGGTCTTTGGGGGTATGGCATGCACAGACTAGGTGGTGTTTCCTGGCTATGTGTTTACACACAGACATCTGTATCACACACACACACAGACAAATGCCAGCCAGTCCTAAAGCAGAAGCCCTGTGGTAGGTAAGAAGCTTCAGCAAGCATATTTTGGAAAAACTGGGTAATTCTGATGGACAAACAGCCAGGACATAGACTTGCCTAGAAATTACTGCTCTGGACTGAGTGAGGTAAATGATGCTGCTTTTGATGAGAAATCAGTGTGATTTGGGTGTTTTAAAAAATGAAATATGACTATAAATCAGTTTATGTGCCTAAACTGAGGTGCGTGTCATAATATTAACATTAATACATAAGGTCACATTGAAGAATCCAGTCCTAATAATTAATAACTGCTGATTTTAGTGTAAGGCAAAAGTAAGAGCTGTTTGCTCATGGTTCATAAGCCATACTTCTCAGGGATCTTGGGACTTCCTTTAAAAATTAAGATAGCCAGAAATGAAGCCAGCTGACTATAATCTCTAGATTGAGTGACCTGTGCCTGCCTGGCTCTCTCCCTTTCAAAAAGTTGAAGGTTAATGTTTTTAAAATAAAGATCTTTGAACTTATACATGTTTTTATTATTGTTAAGAAGTCTAGAAAAAAATGTTCATTACAATGAATTTTTCCAAATATGAGTAGCTTTATTTTATTCTTGGTTTGTAGTTTAGGTCTCGTCAGTCAACATATTTATCTTGAAAAAAGATTTTCTGCACATCTCACATTTGAGAAATGCCCCTTTCAAGAGAACTTTCTCATTAATAATCACTCTTCTAGCTCTCGTCAGTCAACATATTTATCTTGAAAAAAGATTTTCTGCACATCTCACATTTGAGAAATACCCCTTTCAAGAGAACTTTCTCATTAATAATCACTCTTCTAGACACTTTCAGGAATGCTTTTTACTGCTTTGAAATGGCCATAGCTGTAACATCCTGCCCTCCACAAGCTGTCATCTTCTCCCAAAACTGGACTGCGTGCTTTGCCTTTTCTGCTCTTTTTAACAGGTGTGATTCAGCACATCTGTAAAATGGACCAAAAGTGTGTTCACACAGGAAGACAGTGACACAAGACGGAAGAACCAATAATTAAGGGTTCTCTTATTTGTTTGGAACAATTACATAGGTAAAGCCACTTATTGGTAGCTTGGGGAAACTAAAGGTAGTAGAAGAGGATATAAAATCTCTTCCAGGGATGCATGGAACCTCTAGTTATATAATATGTCATCTGTAATGGTTCTCCAGCCCTGAGGCACTTCGGAATGTTAAAGAGAGTAAAACCCATACTTTGTTTTTTGAAGGTTTTTATTGCTTGACAGGAACATCCAGCACAGCTAATCCTTTTGAGCAGTGCCTGTAATAATAATATGGCAGGAGAAAGCCCCCAGCTCACTATGTGCAGGTATCTGTGAATGGCCTGGGTTACCTCCTGTGCTGGAGCCACTCGAGAACAAGCACACTGCCTCTGTGACATAGCTGCAGAAATGCCAGAACATGCTCTGCTTAGAGCCCCGCCTGCTGGCTTTGCACTTGTGGGAAAGGGAAACGTTGGGGAGGATGGCGGTCATTTCTGACCCATGGCCTTGGCTCCCCTGCCAATGAGAGTATGCGTTTTTGATGCAGAGATGTGGGGAGCTTGCACCATCATGAAAGTTGAAACAGTTTGTTTTATCCATTAACAGAGGCAGCACGATAGGAAGCCTCGGTTTGAAATCCAGACTCTTGGGCAAATTGCTTAGCCTTTGTGTGCCTCTGTTTCTTCATATGTGAAGTGGAGATGGTAATGGTACCTTACCTCATTGACTGTAGTGAAATTAAGAGCATATATGCAAGGTGCTTAAGAGTGTCCTGCATGTAGTAATTGCTGTGTAAGGGTTAACCTGCTGCCATCACTGTTAACTGTCAGTACTGTTAATGTGACTATTATTAACACATTCCCGCTCTGGGGTCACACTCAATTTGTAAAACTCTTCTTAATTTGCTTACCTATTTCATATATATACAAAAATAGGAAGGACATATATATATAGGATAATGTTATTTTTAAAGGCAAAAGAAGTGCCATTTGTAGTGTGGAAAATAGAAATTACTAGCCTGTTGCCTTGACATAACTTTAAAAAATATTCTTATGCATACATACTGTACATATTTGTAATTCTAGAGAACATACTGTTTTATGGCCTTTCTCCATCCAGTATTCAAGCATAAGCATTTTTCTCTATTCCTTAACCTTTATAAATAATTCTCAGTGGTTTTATGCCACGAATAATTATTGGTTTGTTGAATACGTTGCTTCCTTTTTCTTTTTTTAAAAAAAAAGTCATAGGGCCGGCCCGGTGGCGCACTAGATAGTGCGCTGCTTGGGAAGCGCGGCGGCACTCCCGTCCAAATAATTCTCAGTGGTTTTATGCCACGAATAATTATTGGTTTGTTGAATACGTTGCTTCCTTTTTTTTTTTTTAAAAAAAAAGTCATAAATAAAACTTCTATGAAAATCTCACTGCAGATAGTTTGGAGATTATCTTGGAAGGTTTTTGTTTTGCTGTTTTGATTAGGAATTTTAATATTTGTTTCCTGGTACATAAGAATCTTGCTATAATGTGGTTCTTTGGGACTGTTCTGAACTTGGTCTTATGAAAGTAAAATAGCCCCAGGTGAAGTCATCCCAAACCTATAACTTCAGGTTAAAGGTAAAGCTGCTCTGTATTAATATCTGGTGTATGACAACCGGACTTTGCTAGTTGTCATGGGACACTCTCTCATATCATTCTAACTGCTGTTTCTTAACCTTACAGTGATAAGGAAGAGCTGCCTCTTATGTGTAGGGTTTTCTAGAACAAAATTTGGCAAACTTTGGCTACCTGTTTTTATATAAAGTTTTATTGGAACACAGCTGCACCCATTTGTTTACGATTATCTTTGGCTGCTTTTGTGCCACAGTGGCAGAGTTGAATGTCCAGTAGTTATGACAGAGATCATGTGTGTGGCCTACAAAGCCTATAAAGTATTTACTTTGACCCTTCATGAAAAGGTTTGCCAACCCGTTTTATCTAGAGCAGAGTTTCTCAACCTCAGCACTGTCGACATTTTGGTCCAGATAGTTCTTTGTTATGGGGACTGTCCTGTGTACTTTAGAATGTTTAGCAGCATCCCTGGCCTCTACCCACTAGATGCCAGGAGCACCCCTCAGTTGTGACAACAAAAAATGTCTCCAGAGATTGCCAGATACCCCTGGAGAGCAAAATCACCCCTGGCTGAGAAGCACTAATCTCAAGTGATGTGGTTTGGCAAAGCATTCATCTGTAATACGGTGTAGGACTGCTCACTATAAAAGAAAAAGAAAATCCATTAAAAGAGCAGAATAAATTAAAGGGTAGTTTTTTATGCTGCTTACTATGCTTTAGCATTCCCTCCAGAAACAGGAATGTTTTATATAAAACATGACAGTAGTTGGAGTAGGGCAGAGAAAGGGAAGCGCTCACGTTCCCCAGTTTGCTGTCTACCAACCGAGGAGCAAATAGAATGGACATTACAGCATCTCCAAAGTTACGGGGAGGCGTGGATTATGTTCCACCGGGTTTTCAAGGCCTGCTGCCTTTATAGGACACTGTAACTGCAGGGTTTTTGTTGTTTTTGCTGGCTGTGTGTGTAATGTCATCTGTGTAAAACCAGCAAGAAGGGAGTTAATAAATGATTATTAAAATGATTATTAATAAATGCAGTAGATTGATGCTTATCTGTCTTATGATTATTTATGGTTTTAAGTGGTCCATATTGGTTCCTACCCTCATTACCCAGCATAACCGAAAAACTGGTTATATTTACATCTGTTAGAAGTTATGAGAATTGAAATAAATGTCAAGCCCTATAAAGATGTTTTAGGTTCTTTAAGATCTGGCACTTGGATACGTTTTAGAGTGGGGGGTGTTTTGAAAGCTGTAGAAATGACCTTGTTAAGAAATTACTCATTTTGTAGGAATGTAGGGTGCTATAGAATATTGGAGCACAAATTGTAATAAATATGTAGTGTATTTGAAAATTCTTCTCAGCCTGGAAAATGTACTGAATTAGAATTAAGAAAATTGCCTTTCAAAGCAAATGTCAGTTGTCTTTATCTGGTTCTTCAGATTAAAATTTAAAGATTGCAATTGGTATTGAAATGAATGCATAATATAGGACATGTGATGGAGCACACTTTTGTGAAAAATCATTCCCATGTAGTAAGCAGTTTTGACTACTGAATTCAAGTGAATTTGAGAACTTGCATGTTTTCAAGCATGACGTGTTTGTTTGTTGTTTCAGATCTTACCAATATATTTGAGTCCTTCCTGCCCCAGTTGTTGGCCTATCCTAACCCCATAGATCCTCTCAACGGTGACGCTGCAGCCATGTACCTCCACCGACCAGAAGAGTACAAGCAGAAAATTAAAGGTAAGAAGGCAAATGGTTTAACTAGGAGACAGAAGAACTTAAATCTTTTGGGCTTTGGTCATTCAGAGCCCCTTTTAAGTTATTTAGTTCCTAAAAAGAGGCAGCTGTGGGCTTGAAGCAGCATTCACCAGCCTCTGGTGCTCGTGGGAGTAGCATCAGTTTGCTCATCCTTTAGGATTTAGAAACCTGTTTTTCCATTCCTCAAACACTTTACCTGCTAATGACACGTGATTGTCATTAAAATGACAGTAAGGCTGTGAAAGAATGTTTAAAGCTCCATGTGGGTTCGGTGGTGCTTATCAAGTTGTCCTGTTTATCTCCATGTATGTTTGAGAACCATCATAGTGACACATCTAGATATAAAAAAACTCCACCAAAAAGGAAAGGAATTCAAAGTCCATGAAAATATACCTGCTCTTTTTAACAAATAGTAGACATTGGTATCTACCCAATTTTTAGTAAAATTTACCATCTGCATAGCAGTCTAGAGTGTTGACTTCCTCAAAATTTGTTGCCCCCTACGGTACTTTTGCAAGAGTTGGCAGTAGAAATTTATGAAAGCTTGAATATATAGGTCTTCACTCCCAACTGTGCAGTTATGAGACAAACAGGAGCATTTGGGGCTATTTGTTGAATAATAGTTTTTCTTCTGTTTGTTTTCTTATTCTTCCCAGGTCTCTATAGAGTATTACTTGGTGCTTTTGTTGAAATAAAGTAGAAATAAATCTACTGTAATTAATTTACTTAGGTCTCAAGTGCCTTCCAAAATAATATCTAATTTATGTAGCAGAATATCTACATGGCCAAACAAACATGTATTTCAAGAAAAAGGCAGTCAGTTTCAACTATTAGATTCTGTTATGAGACTGCATTAAAATTCTGACATAGGAATCACTTAACAATGCCTGCAAACCACAGATATGTCCATGCAGAGTGTGTGTGTGTGTGTGTGTAGTTCTTATATTCATTATGCCTCAGCAATTTAACACTAGCCCTATTTTAGTACATATCTGCTATAGTACCAGTTATAAAAGGAATCCAACCTATGTTTATCTCAGAATGGCTAGCCTAGCTTAGGGAACCTTAGCTTTCTGAAATGTTAATGTTGGCTATCATTTTGTCGACCTTGGTAATCTGAGAAAATCATGGCTATCAGACCTCAGCTCAGCCTGGCTTCTAACTGTGCCTTTATTATATATCCCCCCACTGCCCCCATCATTTCTTTGTTCAATCCTTATTTCGCAGACTCTCTCTCCCTACCAACCTGTGATCTTGTTCCCTACCCTGACTCTACTTTCGACTATCAGAGGTCTCCCCATTTCAGAAGCATTTATCTGCTCCTGTGGGCTCCCCTAAGAGTCATGCTTTTTTTTTTCTCTTTCTTCATCATGTCGTTTTCAAACTTCTTATTTTATTTTTTTTGGCAGCTGGCTGGTACAAGGATCAAACTCTGTACCTTGGTATTATCAGCACCACACTCTAACCAACTGAGCTAAATGGCCAGCCCCTTTCTGCACCTTAAACTCCTCAAGTCTAGTCTGTTTCCCCTCCTCTGCCGACTCTGTGACCTCATTTCTTCCTGATCCTTTGGATCCTTCTCAAGTCCCATTTTCCTGGACCTCTCTGCAGCTTTGGTATTTTACCCCCCCCTCCTCTGCCGACTCTGTGACCTCATTTCTTCCTGATCCTTTGGATCCTTCTCAAGTCCTATTTTCCTGGACCTCTCTGCAGCTTTGGTATTTTACCCCCTACCTTTCTGGACACGTTTCTTATTCCATTTCCTAAATGTGGTCATTCTCTTAAGACTTTGTCCTTAGGCTCCCTCTCTTCTCCCAGTCCTTGGGGAGCTTATTCACCTCTCACAAGCTTCAGTTAATCCCCTCCAGGTAGATGATTTCCAAATATGTGTGTCTAGGCCTGCCCTCTCTCCCAAGCTGCCTACTGGACATGTCCATTTGTACGGCAATCACCACAAACTCAACACACCTAACATCACAGGTAAATGCATGTCCTTGATCTTACCCTGAACATTAGTTAGCGTTCATGTTTAGTTGATGCTGATTTATAGTGCATATGAAAACATGTTTAATTTGGACAGCTTATAGTACTGAGCACCACTGGAGCTGTCTAAAGATATCACTTCCCTGCTCAAAAACCTTTGCTGAGTGGCATTTTAGCCTGTCATTCAGGGCTCTGTGGTACTGAGTGTAGTCTACATCTTTGCCTTTACTACTCTAAATGCATCAACATGTGGCAATCAAATTGGATGGGTTTCAGGTACCCAAGTATATTTGCTTCCTTTGTTAGTCATGGAAAGTTTCAAATCTATGGAAAAAACGGAATAATTTAATTACTACAAACCCACCGTCCAACATAGCAAAACCTTTATATTCTGCCTTATTTACTTCAGATTTTTTTAAAGAAAAAAGACAAACATAGTTCTCTCCCAATGTGTTTTAACATCCCAGCCACTTACTTTTGGCAGGGCTAAGCCTCTCCCCTGGAACGGCCTCTACTGGGCTGCAGCTGGCAGAACTTGGGGGCTTGGGGCGGCTGTGTCCTCAACTCCCCTCTGAGACTGCCCCTCTGGTGGTACTCAGCAGCACCTGCCTTTTCTCCTGTTTTCTTTTCATTAGTGACCTTACTCTTCCTTTCTCTATCTCCTGAAAGGCCTTGACCTAATAAGCACTTGATATACATTTGTTTCCTTAATATACAAAAGAAGGCTGATGGTATCAAATCACAGTGCCAAAAACAATGTCAAGGTGCAGCAACTTCTATAAAGGAAGAAACCAAATAGCCAACCCATTAGAGGGTAAAAATTAAATTTCTAAGGCTTTAATAAACATTTCTCTCTAAAAGGTAAATTAAGGTAAATTTCTACTTAGGGGCTAGTTTAGTCTCATTGTCTCAGCGTAAGACTTTGTTATAATGAATTTAAAGGGCTCTAAGTCACAAATCTGCAAACTCTTTCTGTAAAGGCCAGATTTGGCCACATTTGGTCTCTATCACAACTTCTTTATTTTCTTTTTTAAAATAACCCTTTAGAATATATATATATTTTTAATTCTTAGCTACACTCTTGCACTAGTTATTCAAATTCGGCAAGCCCATTTGGCCATTTACCTTATCTTCCTATTGCAATTAGTCCCTGCAACTCCACAGGAGAAAAAACAAAGCATAAGGACGCAAGGGTATGTTTTTGTCCGGCATGCATTCTGAATGGAGTTCTAACCGTCTTGTCCCTTCGTAGTGTAAGATATTTACTTGAAAACAATATGCACTTAGAGCTTTTAGGAACAAATTTAATTGTTTCCTAGCAGTTCTTAACATTTTTTTTTTCAGCCAGCAGATTCAGCCTAGGCTATATAGCAGCATAAATTTTCAGGTAAATAATACACGGTTAAAATCAGTCGGAGGCTAGTAGTGTCTCCATGTAATGGCTCATTCCTGAGCAGATTGAGAGACAATTTTTACCAGCTGCTTCAAAAACCTGACAGGCAGGGTCTGTTCAGACTAAAATCTATTCCTAAAATAATAGACCTGGGCTGACTTTAATTATATAACTGCAAATCTAAAAATGATGGGGGATTTCCTTAAAAATTACTATGGAATCATAACTAGTACTGTTCTATCTGGGAGGTGAATCATTTTATTAACCCAGAAAGTAAAAACAAAGCGTGGCATTCCCATTTCCGCAATCCCTCAAGATTTCCGGGATGGCAATGCAGTATATTTATTCTCCTGCAAACCAAGCGTTCTGTGTTGTCCCTCTTAATCCCTTCCGCTTGGGGGGGAAATGCATAAACTGTTCAGAAGAAGTCTCCCTGTGGGATTCCCCTTCACTTTAGTGACCATAATAACTGTCATCTTTGTTACCTCCTGATGTCGAAGGTAAGTCTGAACCTCCCCAGGACTTGCCAGCTTTGGAGTGACTGGAACACATGCCTGCCCACTCACGGCCCTTGTGTTTTCTTTCTCTTTCCCCACCCCCCATGCAGAGTACATCCAGAAATATGCAACCGAGGAGGCACTGAAAGAGCAGGAGGAGGGCACCGGTGACAGCTCGTCAGAGAGTTCTATGTCTGACTTTTCGGAAGATGAGGCCCAGGATATGGAGTTGTAGTAGAAAAAGCACCTGCTTTTCAGAAAGACTATTATTTCCTAACCATGAGAAGCAGACTATAATATTCATATTTAAACAAAGCAATTTTTTTTATTACTAAACAAGGTTTTTATGAATAATAGCATTGATATATATATATTATATATCACCCTTTAGATCTTGATTTCTTGGTCATTTCTCAACCTGAGGTGCATAGCATATTCCCACATTCCATTTTGGTAGCAATATGCAGTCCGAATGCATGCATTCATAAGTCCACTTGGCCAAGTCAGCCTGTGTGCTACTGAACTGTCAAAGGAAATAGCCGCTCTAATAGGTAGACATGAGTAAAAATAACAGGAAAGAGTTGCTTCTTTTATTGATGGTTCCAAAGAAACAAACCAAACCAACCAACTCTTGGACATGAACATAGAATAGTGTTTTTTCAAAATGGAAAGGAAACAACTGGGGAGGAAGAGGCCTGCTGTGGGAGCATTTAGAGCCAGCCACATAAGAATCAGAGCTGCTCCTTCCTGTGAATCCTAGGTGGCCCCATTTCTGTGGAATAACAGTATAAAACAAGGGAGCTAATTGGAGTATTGAAACTTAAAACAATTTTTTGACTCAGATTTTTAAGTACATTTTTTATATAGAGATTCCTGCCCTTCATGCAACCAGGCCCTGCAGCCACAAGTGTTTTGCTTTGGAGAACCTTTTGGAAGTGTTTTCTGAACCCGATTCTTTTTCTCGGGGTAGACCTTTTTGAGAGGATGAGACAGGAGGAGAAAAGTGACTGGGAAGATGCTTCCTCTCATCCAAAACACATGCAAAGTCGCATCCTAATCCTGGTGTTTGGCCAGTTTGAAACCACTACCCTGGACTAAGAGCTTTAAATTTGAGGGCTGGGTTTTTGGTTTTTTTTTTTTTTTTTCTTGTGTGTGTGAATTGTGCTTAGGTTGCAAATGTCATCTTCACCTACCAAGAGACGGTCTCCTCCTTGGACAAGCCGCTCAGGGGACCATTAGACTTGGGAAGAAGAGCTGTCTGGTGGCTGGGAAGCTCTGGATCCTCTCATTCGTGTTTGGGATTTGTTTTCCCTTCTGCTGCCACTCTTGCAGCAGCCTGGTCATCATCTGTTTGTGGGAGTAGGAAACGGGTATTTTAGACCCAACACATGTTCTACATTTAAAATGAATAATAATTGGAAAAATAAAAGTTCTTATACCCAAGAACATGGGGAAAACACACAAGTTTTTTCAGAGAGTGACCTAATAGGAAGAAGGGATTCAGAAATATGATGTAGTAGAACAGGTTTTGAAGGAAGGAGATTTTCTCTCCTGTGTGTGTTAAGAGGAAATCAGACAGTTTTAAATGCCTGCTAATCAGATGTTTACTCACTAACCATATATCCAGGTTGCTGCAGAGTTTCTTTCAAATCTGAGTGTTGCCTGCTGAATTTGGAGTGGAATTTGGAGAGGTTTTAGATGGCAGCTCTGTATTCCTTTTTTGCTGCAACCAACAGGACAATAGCAGAATTAGCCAATCCTAAGACCTTCTAAAGACAATTTTTGAATGTCCCACTGGGATAACTTAATTTTTCTTCTTGATGTGTGTTTTTAGTTTAGAAGTGCTGTATTTCACAAGGTTTAAGTCAGTGAGGTTGGAAGATACCCTATCTTTTTTTTATTCAGAAAGCACAATCAGTCTTTTCTTTGAAAATCTATATAAAGTACATCTTGCTCTTAGCATGATTATTTTCCTAAATAAAAAGACAAAGAATTTACTTATTTTATGTTAATTACGGGCATGAAGCAAAAGGCTTTCTTTTAAAAAGTGTGGTTATGTAGGGTTGTGGTTAGTTAACAGTAACTGAGTTATCTATCTAGCATCTGTGGCTTGTTGGAAGGGTAGTATTAACTATTTAACATGTAATGGTGTGCTTTAACTCTTACCTAGCACGCTGTCTTCTCATTGCTTTGGGGGAGGGAGGGTCTCTACTGGCACTGTCTAACTTGCTTACCTGCTGAATTAGCAGTTTGCTTGTGCTATAACCTTTATTGTAGGTGCTACTTAGGGTAGGCTTAAAGTGCTGGGTGATTTGAGTTCAAACAATAAAAAATTGTATTTTTTCAATATTGTATAAACAATAGTGTTCTAATTACCTTTCAAAAAAATAATGTCCAGATAGTAATTGCTTCTGATCTTGTCAAAAACATGAGTAGAACCAAGTTTAGGGAAGGCGTGTGAGCAGTGCCACAGCTCTGCTCCTCCCCTAAATCCACGTCTCTCTCATGAAAAGACATCAGCGTGCCTCCGATCTCCAGAGCTCCAGCACCAGAGAGCTGATGGTGCAGAATCCCCAAATAAAGACTTGATGGAGGAGGTTGCAGGGCTTAAGAAGCAGATCTGAGTGTGGCTTCAGAGTGTGCATGTGTGTATGTGTGTGTGTGTTTGTGTCCATTCAAGTCCGTGTGATGAAAGTGTAATTAGGCTTCTCTGTTAGCCCTGGAAGCTCCTGTAATTGCTGCACAAATCCCACTCCTCTCTCGTTATGTGCAAGTCTACCCTTTCTGGGCACTAACCTTGGTCCCATGTTGTGTTTTGGCTGTTTGTGGGGCTTTTCCTCTTCGCTAGGAAATTGACTTTTGATAGGTTGAACAGAATCCCTTCTTATGCTAACTTTTTGTTCCTTCCCTGCACCTGGGAGAGGTGGAAGTAGGAGGCCATACTTATAGGTACAGAGGGGCTAGAAGAAGACCTGGCTGTGAATCTGAGGACTCTGTGCCCCCAATAACATGGTAGAGTGAGTCTGCAGCAATGGGTGTTTCAACTCCAGAAGGCTTTCCAAGTTGTCCAAGGTTGTCTCTTCGTGATACTCAAAAGTATCCAGAGCCCCGGGGAAAGACTGAACATTCTTGGCTTTAGAGGTGGTGGCTGCTGTAGGTCAGAGCTGCTTCTGGCAGTTTCCCTTCCCTTCTTAGTACCCATAGTTTTTGAAATCCTACCTTGTGGTTCACCAGCGCAAGCCATTCTTTGCCCCTGTTCAAATGACTGAGCTCAAGCTCTTGCCAAACACCAACAAGCAAGATGGCTGCAACACAGCAGCATTTAATCTGCTGCACTCCAGCTTTCTCCAGAAGCCCCAGCACAGGGGCCTGTGGATTGCAGTTGGTGGTAGCCAACCCAAACACTGGCATTTTGGCTTTTTGTCTTCAATCTCATCGCCTTTCTGAGGTTACCATGCAGTTTCGACCAGCGTTTTATACTAGTGAGATAGTTACCAGAAGTTGCCATATAATCTCTCCAATACCTAACATTTTTTGTCTATTTCAAATGCCGTTCTAATTGCCAACTGGCTGATCTAAGCTCCTGAGGAGTGTCTCCCCTCAAAAGGCTCCCTGAAGCCCAAGTTGGCGTTGGCCTGACACTTGGTTTTTATTAGGTCTCCTGTTGGGATGGCTGAGAATCATGAAAGATCCTCTCCTAGCCTCCAGGCGTCAAGTTTTCTAGACACCAAGTTTCTGGGGACTAGTGTTGGATTTTTAAATAGCATGTGGCCCTTCTATATTTTAGTGACTCAGAAAAGTGAAAGCCACTTACAAAAGTAAACAAGAGTTTTATTTGATTTCATCAACTTTCTGAGTTCATAGCCTTGTTGAATGAAATCATTTCTGATTGGGCACGAAGAATTGCATTTCTTTGGACTTCTGAATCCATGTTCATACTTGTCTCTGGCCACTGAACACCTTAGCGATTCCATTAGGATCAGATGGGCTGGAGACCCTTCGGGGAAGGGGGAGTTACCAGTCCTCAGGTGTGCAGGTTCTCCACTCACCTGAGGAAGGGCCAGGCTCTTAATTTAGCAAGTACTCGTCTTGGCTGTGGGCTTGGGAAGAAATGGCCATTATTTACTGATTGTATTTGGTACATATTGTGTGATACTTGAAGAGATAAAAGGGACTTACCAGCCCTTAATTGAAATCTAAGCTTTTTATTGCTCATTTTTTCTTTGCCCTGTCTCCTCCCTTCCACCTTTTTCCTTGCATTGTGATGATCTAGTGGGCACTTCTGTCAACAGGACAAATGCCTCTGACTATAACCTCTTAATAGTTGTGTATAATGAGAACTGTAAACTTTTTTAAATAAAATGTGTATATACCTTGGCAAATGGCTGGACCTTGATCAATAAGATAATAGCTCCCATGGTTACTCTTAGCCCATTTTTAAAAATACGCTCCCTGTACATCTGGCTCCCCTCTAAGCAGTAGATATTGGCTTTTTAAATTTTTTTTATTATTTTTTAATTGAGCAGCTATTACAAGGCAGGTGATTAACTTGGGTAGTGTCACCCTCAGGCAGTAATAACAGAGGCACTGCCCAGAGTCCTGTTCCTATACCCAGAACTCAGATGACTGACTTCATGTGTCTGCTGGCTATAAACATGGGGAGGCTTCTCCAATAGAGCCCTGAAAAGCCATCTTTTCGTGAAGTTCTGTAGCCTGAAAGTCATCTACCCCATGTCTTCAAAACCCTGTCGACCCATGCTGAGTGAGAGATACCCACTTGGCCTGGAGCTCACGTGCAGTGCAGCTCCCTGCAGGGGCTGATCTGCCTGAACAGGTGCCCCTCTGTGCCAAATGCCAACCTCAACCAGGACGGGCTGGGGAGCAGTGGGTTTTGCTTGGGAAGCTGATCACTGCATTAGACTAGCATTTCGATTCCTTTCTAAAGCACGTGTACGCCTTCAGTGGCCACCAGATGGCGATGTTGCATAGTTAGTCTAAGGGGTACTATTGGTGCTTGGTTTTGTTAAAACACCCATTAAGACAAAGATTTGTCTTTGGTCCCGTGTTATTTCCCCAACTCTCTGCCACTGTTTTCTCCTTATTCATTCACCCAAACTCCTTCTTTTCTTCCTTGCATCCTGATGGATTCTCCCCCAGTGACCCAGCTTCGTATCTACCTGCCAGAGAGAATGAGGGTGAGGCCTTCTCCCTCTCTTGGCAAATAAACCCTCAGGCTACCTTGGCTACCTCCAGTGCTCAGAAGCAAAACATTCAACAGGTTCTTTGCAGGTGGTCCTCAGTGACCCGTCAGCCCGGAGGAACATCAGAGCTGTGAGTTCTAGTCCCAACTCCATTAACCAGCTATGCAACCTTGAGCTCATGATGGGGCTTCTGTGGGCCTTGGGTACTCAGCTGGAAACAGGTTTCTAGACTAGCAGGTTCTGACCCTGACACTTTGTGACTCAGGACTCCATGCAGGCCTCGAAAAAATATACTGCAGGGTGTAGTAGCCAGAGAGGGGATACTGTACATTAACCTGTGGAACGCCAAGGTTTCAAGATAGAGGTATAGAGTTTCCAGACCCAAAGAGGTTTGGTGTTTAGAGCACCCATTTTCCACTCTAAAGGGGAATTAGATCCAATTCTATTCATCTCACACAAGGCAGTTACTTTTTATTTATTTTTTGTTTTTATTTTGGTGGCTGTCCAGTATGGGGATCCAAACCTGTGATCTTGGTGGCAGCTGCCTTTTTTTTTTTTTTTCCTTTTTGTCTTTTTTCGTGACCAGCAACGGGATCGCAACCCTCGGTGTTGCGCCCGCACCTCGCTCAGCCAGTGAGCGGCCGGTCTTTATGTGGGATCCGAACCCTCGGCGGGAGCGCCACCGCGCTCCCAAGCAGTGCACTGTAGCAGTGCGCCACCGGGCCGGCCCGGCAGCTGCTTTTAAAACTGTCCCAGGAGGGATCTCTACATTCAGTGGGGCTTGGGTCCCCTCCCTGACCTAGCATCACTCTCAGCCTCAGTCCAGCTGCTTCCTGAGTGGCAAGTGGCTCGCCCCTTTCCTGAGAAGGGAGATGGGGTTTCCGGGGCATGTCCTGGAAAAGAAAGCTGTGGGCTCAGAGTCCCAAAATGTACTCACCTTTATTTCTCTTGCTCTCTGAAGGCTACTCTATCTCCCAAGGAGTGAGTTGCTGTGACACTGGATTCTGGGATTTCCTTCTCTCCACCTAGAATCAGGGCAAAGAGAGTTTTTATGACTCCCACATTCCCCCGACTTGCTGAGGGCCAGGAGCCACCTGAAAGCCTGAGCAGCCTTTTTTGTAAGGAGCCCCCAAGCATCTCAGAGACTCAGATCTTCCATGAGCCCAGGACTGCCACCTAAGGGCAGAGCCCACTTTCCACTGCCTCGCATTGTAGTGTCTGTGCACCCACAACTTCTTGGAAATGAAGATACCCCAGCTGGAGATTTAATGTTAGAAGGTGAAAGACAGGAGCACTTCTCCTCTGGCTGTGTATGTGTATGTGTGTGTGTGTGTGTGTGCACGTGCGCATGTCTGTAATGAAGGATTTGTTTTTTTAAAAACTTCTGTGTACCTGGGCTCTTCACGGGCTCAAGACATGGCTCCCAGGACCTGGTGTCAAGTGGCCAGAGGTGGCAGGAACAGACCTGGATTCGCTAAAAGAAAAATTTGCCCCTTCTGGCTGCCCCATCATTGACAATCTGGAGAGGGGGTGCTGGATGGCTGATGCGGTTTGACCTTCAGGTCTTGTTCAGCTTCCCTTCCTGGGGTCCCTACCACCTCAGCCAGTGCATAAGAAGCCTCTTCCCGGGAAGCTCCAGCCTCTGCAGGCGGCCTAGCTTCCAATCTCTTCAGTTCTATGAACAGTGAATCAGGTGCCTGCGACAGTCCACTTGTGTACATTTAAAAGTGTGGAACAATGCTTTTAAAAGATGCATTTTTACAGATTTCAAAAGAATTATGTGCTGGTAACAAATCAGCATTCCAGAAACAGGTGGTGTCTTCCATAATGCCCTCCTCTGGAGAAAACCACTATCGACAGTGGCTGAAGAGGGCTTCCCCTTGTTAGTCTCACACTGTGAGCCCCTGGGTAAGTAGACCAGGCCGTGGCCCTGGAGGACATTAACTGCTTGTGAGGTGCCACACAGACAGTGAGTGACACAACCAATGTGGGAACCTGGGTCTAAGAGCATAGATGATGTTCTTTCCAAGAGCTCACGCCAGCCAAGTTCAGTGCCCACATCCAGCACACGCTGGGCTGTCAGCATCCATTTCTATGTGAGCCTCATGCCATCTGGGGCCCCTAGGAGATGCTGCCCATCCAACCTCCTGCCCAGGGGTCACTCCCATGGGGTTGGCCCAGCTCAGAGGGTCAGTCCTCTCCCATCCGCCACATCCCCATTTCTACTGACACCAGTGTCCCCAACCTCTGGGACTTGTAGTGGAGTCAGAAAATAAAACTAAGATTTACTCACTCGTTACAACAGAAATGCAGAAGTAGAATGCAATCTGCATATGTAATTAAAGATTTTCTACTAGTCACTAAAAAAAAAAAGGTAAAATTAATGTTTTATTTAACTCAATATATCCAAAATATTTCAGTGTGCAATTAATATTAAATTTATGAGATGCTTTGCATTCTTCTTTTGGTATTAACTCTTTGAAATCCACTGTGTATTTCACACTGGCACATCTCAATTTGGAGGCTAGATTTTCAGCGCTCATCGTGACACGTAGGCTGGCCAGTTACCTCAGTTGATTATTAGAGCGTGGTGCTGATTACACCAAAATCCAGGGTTCCATCCCTGTACAAGCCAGCCACCAAAAAAGAAAAAGAAAAAACAAAGTGACATGTAGTCCTACCACAACAGAGTTGTTCTGCAGAAAAACTTGCACTGTTTGGTTTAAATTTTTAATTAATTAAAATTACACACCATGAACAATTCGGTGCTCATAGCCACATGGGGCTCTGGCTACCTACTGCACCGCTCAGCCCCAGAAGCGCCTCGGTACAGCAGGGCTTTTTCAGAGAAGGCAAATCACAAGATCACGAGAACGAAAGAGCCACTTTTCTTAGGCTTGTGCGGCGGGACCAGACTCTCCTACTCGCAGAGAGTGTAACGGGGTTTGGAGGCGCCTTTAGCGCGTCCGTCCGCGGGCTGGAGCGTCACTCTGACCTGGCCTCCACGGGGCCAGAGCTGCGGGGTCGAGGGCGAGGGCGCCGCGTCGCCGCTCTGCCAGCAGGGGGCTCCAGGGCCCCGCTCTGCGGCCCCGGCTCACAGGCTGGAGCAGCTACGGGGCGTGTGCCCGGCCCTGGGGTGTGGCGACCCGGCGGGGAAGGACGCAGACTCCTCTTCAACACCATCACTGTAGGAGAAGACACCCCAAAACAAAGGGGGGGGGGGTTCAGCGCATAGGCCACAGCGGGGGCCGCGTGAGGAAGAGAGACGGCTCAGGCCACCTCCCCAGCTGATCTTTCGGGGAGGGAGGAAATAGGGTCATGAAAGCGCCACACGCTACGAGGAGGGGCTTCCTGGAGGAGGGCCTGGATCCGGGCCTGGCTGGACAGGAGGGCGTTGGGTGGCCTGCGACAGCCCGGGGCGTGCGGGTGGTGGGAGGGGACCGGGGGGCGGGGTTCAGGGTCCTGGCTGGCCAGGAGGCGCGGTGGGAAGGAAGATGCAAGGGTGATCTGGGGCTAAATCAGGCATCAGAGGCACAAAGCAAGGACACAGAGAAGCGGGGCGGGGACAGAGACCTGAAGAGTTCTTGGGACGCCTGAGGGTTGAGCGGCAGGAAGGGGGGGCGGGGCAGGGTCGCAGGGCCGGAGCCCGCCCGGGGGACCAAAGCACCTCCCGGAAGGGAGCCAGGAGGTGTCACTAAGGAGATGGCGCAGACCGGCTTCCACCCTCGGTCTGTCCTGCGTCACGTGCTCGGGAAGCCTGCTGATGGGTTCTGAGCCTCCCTGTCTATGGAGACCCACGTGGCTACGAGCCGGAGCCCTAAACCAACAGCCGGCGGGAGCCGGGGCCTGCCGACGACCACGAGAGTGAGCTGGAGTGGATCCCCAGATCCGGCGGAGCTAGGGACGGCTGCAGCCAGGCCTCCTGAGAGCGGGGGCAAGCCACAGCCTGGGGCAGCGTCCCCCACTCGTGACCCTCGGAAACTGGGATGTAGATGGGAATATGTGATTGTTATTCCAAGCTTCTAGTTTTGGGATGTGATTCGTGATGCAGCGATAGATACCGAATACTCTATGACTTTGTGGAGCCATTGTATTAGCGTTAGGCTGCTTATCTATGGACTTATTTTATGTGAGAGAGAAAAATAATTTCAACCATATTTAAACCACTGCTTAAATTTTTTTTCTGTTTATCACAACTGAACCTAATCTTAAATGATTCAATAGTAAAGACTGGAAGTAACAGAGTGGGACATTAGGTTCCTGCTGTCTGCCTGGCGTCCTAGCTTTGGCTTCCATTTACAAGATCACCTAGTGGTCCAGGATAGCTGCCGGAGCTCCAGAAATCACATTCCAAATCCAGGCAGCAGGAAGAAAGAAAGAATAAAAGGTGCTCATCCCCCAGCCGACGGCTCCTTTTAAGGGTTCTTCTTGGAAGCCTCCTCCACAATTCCTCACCTCCTTGGCCACTCTGGGCCACATGGCCACACTTTGCTTCAGGGAAGCAGGGCACATTGCCCCCTTGGATAAAATTAGAGTTCTCCTAATGCAACATGTGGACCTTGTGTTTTTGGAACCTGTGGGAACAAGTCAGCTCTTAAAAAAAATTATGACCCAATTGGGGAAATTTGAACAATGAGTGGGTATGTGATATTAAAAATTATTATTGTTTTTTAATGTGTGATAAAGGTATTGTGTTTTGTATTGTGCATATGTCTATACACATACATATATATGTTCAAAAACTACCTGTTAGGAGTATGCATTGAATTTATGGATGAAATGAAATGTCTGGATTTGTTTCAAAATAACCCAGTGGTGGAAGGGGGATTTAAGAGATGAAACAAGATTAGCCATGTATTGGCTATTGCTGAAGCTGAATGATGGGCACATGGGAGTTCTTTATACATCCTCTCTGCTTTTGAAGAGGTTATAAGTTTTTCATAATAAAAGTTTTTTTAAGGTTCTGCTTTTAAGTAAAAGTATTGAAAAACTGGAGTTATAAAAATTTGGGATACTATTCTGTTCTCTGTCACAGTTATTAGCAGCTGAGTTCAATCCCTAACCAGCAGAGGTGGGCTGAATGTCCCTTGATCTCATGTCCTACAACAGGCCTGGGCCCTGCTCTCCAGGCCAGATTTGCATTATGAGCCTGGAAGGAAGGGAGAAAGGGGGTATAACTGAAAGCATACGACACTCAGGCCCTGGTCCCTAGGAACTTATAATTTATTGGAGCAGACAGTGCCAATGCAACACCACCCACACTCTGAGTAATCACTCCAAGATAGGAGCTAAACGGGTGGCAAATGGTTCCGTTTGTGTTCTTTCAATGAGAAGGGTAAGGCCAGGCGTGCTGCATGGAGGAGGAGGCAGGGGTGAACTGGGCCTTGACTTAACTTGATAAGGAGAGGATGCCCATCTGGCAAGAAGAACATGAGATCAGGATGCTTTGCTGAGCCTCGCTGCCAAGTGTATGGTCCAGGAGGCCAAGGGATACTGCATCTCCGTGCCTATTTCTGGCCCTGGCCAAGGAATTAGTTATTCAGAAAAAAAGGTGGACCACAAAGTCTCAGAGCCTCCCTATGAATAATAACAATAATAACTACAGCAACAGTAGCTGATTTTTTTTTTTTTTTTTTGGTGGCTGGCCGGTACAGGGATTCAAACCCATGACCTTGGTGAGCAGCTGATGTTTTAATGTTCTAGGTGCCGAACTAAGGGTTTAACTTACATCAAGGCTCTGAGGCTGGTATGATCACCCTGCAGTGCACACCTGTTATTTTTGCCTGCTCCACATCTGTCCCCTCTCCTTCTGGTGTCAGTATGGCACTGCTGTTTGGGGGAACTATGCCTTCTCACTCATTCTCGTCCTCATGGTTTTTGGAAGTTAACTCCCTCTTCCCCCTCCTTCTAGAGGTGGGCCCCTTTTTTTGGCCACAGCTGGCCAGCCAGGCACCCTTCTCAGAGTTCAGGGAGGAGTTCAGGGCTGGGGCTTCTGTAGAAACTACTGGAAAAGAGAACAACCTTTTCCCTCTGGAGTTGTAAAGCTGATGGGAGGTGAGCCTGGAGCCGGGCTGGGGAGACCCTGCCTGAGAACCAACCTGGACTTTTCCTTTAGGTGAAAATGTAATACTCCTTTTTGTTTAAGCCAGGTTGCGCTGGCTTTCTGTCATTTGCAATCAAGAACCCTAACTTACAGAGTTGGCTGGTTAGCTCAGTTGGTTAGAGCACAGTGTTATAACACCATTGTCACAGGTTCAGATAAAAAAAAAATCCTAACTTACAAGCATCCCTATTATCCAGGTGAGGAAATTGAAAGGTGCAGTTACAAGCCCGAGGTTACCATGTCTTCTTAGAATCTGTAATAGCCAAAATAGGAAAGACCATATCCTGGGCCTTAGGAAGACAGACTTCAAAAGTGCAGCTAAAAGAATAGTTTTAAGACAAAGCCTTAAATGCAAGGTGGTGGCCTCCATCTTCTATGCCCAATTGACCATGCAAGTTAACCTCATTCCCTCCAAAAACCCCACTAAAATGACAGTAAAGGGTTACAAAAGGCATGACCCACAGGTACTAAAAGAAAGGAAGAGTAGACAACAGCAAACTAACAACAGCACTACAATGGAAAATAGGTGTCATGTAGTAACTAACAGAACAGATTAAAAGTGAAACAAAAAGACAAAAACCAAAATTTTATTAAATACCCTATTCCTAAACCATAAGTGAGGGAAATAAAGAAGCAACCCAGCATACATTACAGAACCCCTTCAAAGATTGGTGGTTCCAGGTTCCACTGATCATGGGTATAAATGAAGGGCTGTAACAGGAAGAGAAGATGAAAGCTTAAGAAGTGTTGGACACCTAGATCTCCTCCCCAATTCTGTGCACCTAAGCTATTGACACTCTCCCAGCTTTTCAGAAGACCAGAGGATTTTGCTAGGGAAAGAGCAAACTAGAGGGATATGAGCACAGGTAAGGGGAATTATCATACTAAAAACTTGGGTTTAAAGTGAAAGGGCTGGCCAGTTAGCTCAGCTGGTTAGAGTACAGTGGTGAAACACCAAAGTCAAGGGTTCAGATCCCTGTACAGTCTAGCTGCCAAAAAATAAAGTGAAAGATAACACAATGAACAGTAGATCCTCAACCTCCTTTTCTCACTCAGCTCCCAGAAGCCTGGAAGACAGTCATATTCCATCCAGTCAGGAAATGATAGGATTCCTCTATGGGCACTCTGACCAGCTCAAGAGGAAGGACCCATGTATTAATATTAGGAGTTTCCCAATGAAATGGCTCAGTGAAAGCACAACTAGTTAAGGTCACTAGTTAACAATCTCACCCATGCACACAGAGCTCTAATCAGCTTTTTAGTATCCCTCTTTGAAATATAAATTGAACAAGGTCCAACCGTATGCTATCTACATGAGACACACTTTAGATTCAAAGATACAAATAGATTGGAAATAAAAGAATGGAAAAAGATATATTATGCAAACAGCAACTATAAGAAAGGTAGAGTAGGGCCGGCCTGTGGCTCACTCGGGAGAGTGCGGTGCTGATAACACCAAGGCCCCGGGTTCGGATCCCATATAGGGATGGCCGGTTTGCTCACTGGCTGAGTGTGGTGCTGACAACACCAAGTCAAGGGTTAAGATCCCCTTACCGGTCATCTTTTTTTAAAAAAATAAATAAATAAATAAAAATAAAAGAAAGGTAGAGTAACTATACTAATATCAGACAAAATAGACTTTTTAAAAAATTATGTTACTAGAGATAATAAGGGACATTTCATAATGATAAAAGGGACAATCCAACAGGAAAATATAACAGTTATAAGCATACATGCACCTAACAACTGAGCCCCAAAATACATGAAGCAAAACACAGGCAGAATTGAAGGGAGAAATAGAAAATTCAATAATAGTTGGAGACTTCAATACCCCACTTTCAATAATAGGTAGAACAACTAGAGAGAAGATTAACACAGAGATAAAAGACTCAAACAACACTATAAACCAACTAGACCGAATAGACACCTATAGAACACTCTACCCAACAACAGGATACACATTCTTCTAAAATGCACTTGAAACATTCTCTAGGATACACTGTACACTAGGCCATAAAACAAGCCTCAATACATTTAAAAGAATTGAAATTGTACAAAGTATGTTCTCTGATCACAATGGAGTAAAATTAGAAAAAAGATTTGAAGAGACATTTCTCCAAAGAAGATAGACAAATGGCCAATAGGCACATGAAAACATGCTTGACATCACTAGTTATTAGGCAAATGCAACTCAAAACTACAATAAGGTACACTCACACTTACTAGAATGGCTATAATAAAAAAGGTGTACAATAACAAGTGTTGAATGGATGTGGAGAAATTGGAATCCTCACACATTGCTGATGGGAATGTAAAAAGTTGCAGTCACTTTGGAAAACAGTCTGGAGTTCCTCAAATATTAAACACAGAGTTACTGTTTGACCCAGCAACTTCACTCCTAGGTATACACCAGTGAGAGTTGAAAACATGTGTTCATGTTCACACAAAAACTTTTATCCAAATGTTGAAAGCAATATTTTTCATAATAACCCATAAGTGAAAACAACCCAATTGTCTATTAAGTGATGAATAAATCAACAAAATGTGATCTGTTCATGCAATGGGATATTATTCAGCCATTAAAAGGAATCAGGAACTGCTACATGCCGTAACATGGACAAAACTTGAAAAAACCATGCTAAGGTAAAGAAGCCAGACACAAAAGGCCATATATTGTATGATTCCATTTGCATGAAAAGAATGGAATAGGCAAATCAACAGAGACAGAAAGTAGATTACCAGGGACTGGGTTGAGGGGGAATCAGAAATGACTGCCAGTGGGTAACAGGTTTCTTTCTGAGGTGATGAAAATATTCCAATATTAGATAGTGGTCACTGTTGCATGATTTTGTGCATATATTAAAAATCACAGGTTTGCTTTAAAAGAGTGAATTTTATGGAAGTGAATTACATCTCAAGTAAGAATAATCTTTTCAACAAATAATTCTGGGACAACTGGCTATTCACATGCAATAATATTCCACGTTATAAATAACATTCACATGTTATAAAATGTTATTAGAAATGTCTTTCTTAATGAGATAAATGGGCTGTTTGTTTTACAATTAGTTTTTATATCCATGGGTAATAGGGTCAAATTCATGAAAAATTTTAATCGTATTTTTTATTTTTAGAGATGTAAGCGCTGAGAAACTTGTAATAAATAAGGAGATGGGAATGGAAAGCATTTTGATATAGCAATTTTAACCAATTCTTTGAATTCTTTCTGAATTATAACCAAAATCACAGAGTAATCTATCATCACAAATTATTCTTAATGATCTACCTGCTGACAAATCTATTTAGTTCTCCTCTAATTTGCTGAAAGCAAAGAATTGGAAGTCACCTGACTCACAAAACAATTTTTTTTTTACCCAATTACTAATGTTAATTCTCTTCATCAGTTTCTGGAAAGTATATCAAGAAAGCTCTACCAGGACTTATCAAATAGTTGCTAATTATATGTATGTTATTTTTGCACTTACAAAAATCTTGTTTAACATATTCAGAAGGGTTAGTAAACTAAAAATGTTAATTTTAATATGCTTTTATCAACATAATTTTTTATAAAATGTCTTTATCACACTTTTTTTATATATGTAATATGTGTAATACACACACATACACATACATAATTTTTTTGTCAAAACCTTGCAGCTACAGATTTGGTTATTCAATTTATGGAAAATATTTGCTATATAACCAGATTTAGTTCTCATCAAATTAATCAACCAAGTTGGACTTTTCTGTATGAAAAAGACTGACTTCACTTTTTAATTCAAGTAAATGCTTTAATATGCATTCTGGAGAATAAAAAAAACGATGTGAAATAAATTATAAAATGCATCTTGTAAATAGATTATTAAAGGCAGATAAAATTAAAATGATATATATAAAACTAATATAATTATTAAAAAAATTTGTAAAGCAGAATAAAAAACTTTTATGCTGTTTCTTATAGCAGAGTATAATTTTAATTTAATTTAATTTTATTTTATTTATTTATTTTTTTAAAGATGACCGGTAAGGGGATCTTAACCCTTGACTTGGTTGTTGTCAGCACCACGCTCTCCCAGGTGAGCCATGGGCCGGCCCTTAATTTTAAAATGACTTTTATGCAAACACAGAATATCAAAAATGAAATAATGAGGGAATAAGGATGGTTACTGGTTCAAATGAGAATTTGAGGAATGGAGATTTATAGTCAGTTGGTCAGAGGAATTCTGAAAATAGTTTGTTAAGTTAGAAACGACACTGGTTAATATCCTGCAGGGCATTAAAACTGTAATCTTTGAGGTCATCTTCCCTTCCCAACAGAAATAATTTGCATCTCTCCTGAGCAAAGATCTGCAAGTTCACAAATACCTTCAGAGTCTGGTCCCTGTTCAATACTCAGGCAGTCAAACACAGACACTTTCTCCTAGAGAAATGAGTAGTCTTTGGTGATCCTGTTACACAACGTTCCAGTGTGCCATTGAAAAGACGCAGAGCCATCCTTTCACATTATTTCCATGTTTGGGATAATTTGTCCTTACAGCCATTATTTAATTTGTATTAAGGCAATTTAATGTGTTACTAAAATGATAAATTATTTATTATTTGAAGAATATGATAAGAAGGCATAGCATTCCTTCAATAAATGTGTGTTTCAAGCTCTGGTATTTGGTTTGGGGGAATGATTAACAAGAATTATATATTAGAAAATCAGAAATAATGCCATTAATTTTGTTAGGCATCATGATTAAACTTTTCCAATAATTTTAATAAAAGAGAAAAACATAAGAATTAAGTCTGTCAGCTGGCATATAATTTTATTTTTGCTAATAGTTGGAGAAAATATTAAACATTTTATTAGATGAAATAAAAAGAATATTAATTGTAATTGGAACATTATTTTCAAATAATATTTTACTACATGAGAAGATAGTTTTAAACACTTTTTTTATTGAAACATTGATTATACATATTTGTAAGGTATGGAGTTAAATATCAATACATATATACAATGTGCAATGATCAAATTAGAGTAATTAGCATATTCATCATTACAAAACTTAATCATTTTCTTGAGATGAGGACATCAGATATCCTCTCTTCTAGCCATTTGATAACATGCAATACATTACTGTTGATTATATATGCCTACCTTGACTGTATACCCATGGAACTTATTTTCCCTATCTGGCTGTTGTGCCCATTGCCCAAACTCTCATGATCTCCCATTTCCCCCTCCCCCTCCCCTCCCC
>NW_007727161.1:232187-235956 GCF_000696425.1 Galeopterus variegatus | reverse complement strand
CCCCTCCTCCCCCTCCCCCGTTTGCACTTCTAATAACAAGAGTTCTGCTCTCTCCTTCTGAAAGTTCAACTTATTATTATTATTATTATCATTTTTCTTTCTTTTTTTTTTTTGTTGGCAGCTGGCCAGTGACCTGCAACCTTGACCTTGGTGTTACAACACTGCTCTAACCAGCTGAGATAACTGACCAGCCCCTTTTTCTTTCTTTCTTTCTGGCTGATTTCACTCAGTATAATTTTCTCCAAGCTCATCGACGTTGCCAGGAATGGCGGAATTCCATTCTCTTTTATTGGCTGAGTACTAATCCATTGTATGTCTATACCACATTTTATTTATCCAGCCATCTGTTGATGAACATTTAGGTTGCTTCCATATCTTGGCTATTGTGAATAGAGCTGCAGTAAACATAGGAGTGCAGGTATCTCTTTGACAGGATGTTTCCACTCCTTTGGGTATATACCCAGTAGTGGGATTGCTGGATTGTCTGATAGTTCTATCTGTTGTTGTTTGAGAAAGCTCCATACTGTTTTCCATAATGGATGTACTGAAACACCTTATTAAATAAAGCACATTTTAATTTGGAAAAAAACAACAAACCAACACACCCAATGTTACACAATTGTTAAAAGTGAGTTTTGGCCAGTCTGTCCTGAAAAACCGCGGTAGTCCCACCAAAACACTGCAATTACATTTGGAAGAACCAAGGTCACTAACTTATACTGCTTCAATTCTTTTAAGGAAATGTTCTTCTCAGACAATGGTTTATGTTAAGAAGGGACACTAAGACTAGCCTAAAAATGCCTCCTTGTATTTAAATATTGTTGAGGTGGCTGGGGGGTGGCGGTGGAATGGGGTGGAATTCTAAAGCCATTTTTAGAATTCAGTGTTTGTTACTGATGCTAACTTTGTCTTTGCCCTTATGGGACTTTTTGTCAAGAGCAATAACACTCGTTAGGGTATGAAAGAGGCAAAATGTCATCACTCCCACCACCCCATTTTACAATATACCTGAATTCTGAAACCCCAACAAGGGCCAAAATATGGTTAGTTGGTTTTTAAAAAATTTTTCTGGCAATTGGCCAGTATGGGGATCCAAACTCTTGACCTTGGTGTTATCAACCAACTAAGCTAACTGGCCATCCCCAAAGTATGGTTTCTAACACCTGCCTCACCCTTCACAGACACGCGTATATAACAAGGAAAGAGCCAGAGCAGAAAGACAGGTTTATTGGGCCCAATTAAGCTTACAGGAGGCTGTCCCCAAAGCAGATTTTCAAATTGTGCCTTTATTTGCATCCCTGGAGGTTTTTATATCCAGAGGCAACACATCTTTACAATCCCATAGATGAGAGTGTGCAGGGGATATAGGACAATGGAGAAAGTGGAGGTGGGAAATATTTTAGATACATAGCTCCAGCTGCTGTATGGAAAATAGATTAGGGGCACGAGTGGAAGCCAGAGGCCAGGGCCAAAATCCAGGCTGGAGAGAGAGTGGCCTGGACCCAGGCTGGGGCGGCGGAGGGGCCGACTTGCTGTTGGACTAGATGCTGTGGGGAGAGAAAGGGAAGAATTCGGAAGGAAGCCTGAACTATTACTTGACTAACTGGGTAGTGAGAATTCCACCTACTGAGATGGGGAAGGAGGCGGAGGCAGAGTCTGGGGAGGGAAGGATACGGTAAGTCTAAGAGGATCACTCAGCAAGTGAAAATATCAAGTAGGAAATTACGTAAATGAGTCTGGTGTTCACCGGCAAGGCCATGTGGGTATCCCGTTTGGGAGTCATTAGCACACAGATAACACTGAAAGCCCGTGGAATGGAATGAGATTACCTACAGAGAGAGATGGGCAGAGATTCTCCTTCCCCACTTACTTGCTTTAAAAAACTTGCTTTATCTCATGTCAAGTATTTATGTTCATTAGATCTATTCCAAACTCTTCATTTTGTGTATTGATGCTTCTATTTTTTGCTGGACACCATATTTTTTAAAAATACCGTTGCTTTATAACACACTCTGATAGTGTAGGGCTAGACCACCATTTTGTCTCAATATCTGAAATTACTGTCTTTATATTTCCAAATAAATTGTAGAAGCATTTTGTCAAGACCCAAATAACTTTTAAGATTTTCATAAGGATTGCAGATTATGTCAGTTTGTTTAAGGGCAGTACATATCTTCACAATGTTTAGTTTTTTCATTCAGAAAACAAGGAATATTATTTTTAAAAAAATTTTTCGAATAGGTAATACATAAACACAGTACAAAATTTCAAAAAATTGGAAAAATTATACAGCAAAAAGTAAATCTCTCTGCACCTTCATACTCAGGTTCCTTTCCTACAGGCAACCATTATTTACAGCTTCATAGGTATTGCCTTAGTCCATTTTGTATTGCTATAAAAGAATACCGCAGACTGGGGTGGGGGGCAATTTATAAAGAAAATAAATGTATTAGGCTCACAATTCTGGAGGCTGGGAAGTCCAAGAGCACGGTGCTAGCGTCTGGTGAGTCATCCCATAGTGGAAGGGGAAAAGGGCAAGGAGCACATGGGAGAGGAAGGAGGCCAAACTCATAACCCGCTCCTGCCACATTAGCCCTCTCCCACAATAATGCCATTAATCCATTCATGAGGGCAGAGCCCTCACGACCTAATCACCTCTTAAAGGTCCCACCTCTCAACACTGTGTCGCATTTGGGGATTAAGTTTCCAACACATGAACTTTAGAGAACACATTCAAACCACAGTAGGTACCTTCCCAGAGATGGGTCCTGTGTATAGATAGTAACAGATTCATCATGTGCAAATGAAAGTAAATCACACATACTGCATTGCATCCTGCTTTGTTTTAAATAGTAATAATTTTATAACAGCATGTTTTGAGCTGGTTCATTCTTTTTAATAGCTGTGTAATATTCCATTGTTTTAAGATATATTCAACCAACTCTTTATTGTATTAATCCACTATATAGATTATTTAACCAATACTTTGTTGATGAACAATCTTTTGCTATTAAAAATAATATGAAAGGAATGTATCCATGTATACATGTCATTTCACATCTTTCAATATATTTATAGGATAAATTCCTAGAAGAGGAGTTACTAAGTCATAGAATATATGCATTTTATCTTTTTCTTTTTTTTTTTTTGGCCAGCTGGCCTTATAGAGATCCAAACCCTTGACTTTGGTGTTACAACACCATGCTCTAAACAACCAAGCTAACTGGCCAGCACCCATATGTGCATTTTAAACTTTGATATATATTGCCAGATAATTCTCCATAGAGGTTATACAAATTTATGCAACCACCAGCCATGTAAGTGTGTGTCCTTATATCCTTATGAACAGGTATCAAATTGTTTGATCTTTGCCAATCTAATAAGTGAAAATTATCTCATGTACTTTTAAATTTATTTTTCTCTTACTGTGAATAAGGTTGAACATCAAGAGATACTTGTATTTTCTTTTCTGGAAACTATTTCTTTGTCTATTTTCTTATTTATTTGTAGGAGCTCTTAATATGTAAAGGAAGATAATCCTTTACTATAATGAGCTTTAAATGTTTTTCCTAGTTATTTGAATTTTGACTTTATGTTTGTTTGTTTGTTGTTTTCCCCTGCTGAAGGGACAGCATTCTAAGAACATTGAATTGTTCTACGAGAGGGGGAAGGTATTGATGAACTCTGGATTTGATGTTATGTATATATGTTGTGATTTCTAGGGGAACCACTATGCCTATAGAGAGAATAACTTCCAAATCAGTAGAGG
>NW_007727161.1:229476-231145 GCF_000696425.1 Galeopterus variegatus | reverse complement strand
GATGCGAAGTGAAAGAAGCCAGATGCGAAAGGGCAGACATTGTATGATTCCCCCCACGTGAGATACTTGCAACAGGCAAATTTATAGTGACAGGAAGTGGAATAGAGGTTACCAGGGAGTGGAGGAGGAAGGGATGGAGAGTTTAATGGGTAAAGAGTTTCTGTTTGGGATGATAAAAACTTCTGGAAATGGATAGTGGTGATGGTTACCCAGCATTATAAATGCGCTTAATATCAATGAATTGTACATTGCAAGTGGCTAAAATGATAAATTTTGTGCTTTACACATAACTATTTTATGCATATTTTAACAAAAATACAATAAAAATGTTTTTGAAAAAAAGGCTAGAACATCTGATAAACCCATAATGAAAGAACAAGTTGGAAAAGGAAATAAAATGAAATAAAACAAAAAGCACATACGCTGGTGGGCAAGACAGAGCTGGGACTGGATGTGCCTAAGCGCCGTGGAGAGGGCTGGGGCTGAGGTGAGCCTGGGGCAGCCCTAGTGTCGCAGGAAGCCTCCGCGGAGGAGGGAGGCAGGGGGCCGGGGCAGGAGGGCAGGTGGAGATCCCAGCCTGAGGAAGAGGCCATGGGAGGGGGAAGCACAGTAGGCAGTATTTCCAGCTCCTGCAGGTTGGGGGTGGAGAGGCAGACAGGCACAGGGAGGCTGGTGGGGGCTGCAGAGCCAGGGTCCAACTGGGGACTTGATTCTGAGACAGGGAACCATGAATGGGCCTGAAGCAGGAAACCAGATGGCCAGACTGGGTCCTACAGGATCCTGTACAGAGTGAATGGGGGCTATTCTGCAGGCAGGGAGCTGGGGAGCTGTCGCANAAAAAAAAAAAAAAAAAAAAAAAAAAAAAAAAAAAAAAAAAAAAAAAAAAGGAAAGAAAAACAAACATAGAGCTGGTGGGACTAATAGAAAGCACAGGACGGGGAAGTCACCAGTATCTCGTCTTCCCATCCTGTGGCCCCTTGCCCCTGGGGCCATCATTCATCCATGAGTCCCACCATGGGCCTGGCACTATGCTAAGCACAGTGAGTGAAACCCAACCCCTTCTCCAAAGATATAAAATGGCCAGTAAGCACATGAAAGAAAACATACTCAACATCATTAGTCATTAGAGAAATGGGAGTCAAAACCACAACGAGACACCTCTTCACGTCTGCTGGGATGCTACTATCAAAAAAGAAAAAGGAAAATAAGTGGAGAAATTGGAAGTCTTGTGCTTTGCTGGTGGGAACGTAAAATGGTGCAGCTGCTGTGGAAACGTCTGGCAGTTTCTCAAAGTGTTAAACATAGAATTATCATACACCCCAGTAATTCCACTCCTAGGTATACACCCAAGAGAACTGAAAACAGAGGCACAAATAGATGCTTGTGTACCAGCGTATATAGCAGCCTTACTCACAACAGCCGAAAGGTGGAGGCAGCCCAAGTGTCCATCACAGAAGATGGATAAAGAGAATGTAATATATACAATACAACGTGACATATATGCACGATATATACTCACACAATACATACATACGTGGTTATCGTTTGGCCCTAAAAAGGGAATGGAATTCTGGCAAATGCTACAACATGGATCAATCTTGAAATCATGATGCGAAGTGAAAGAAGCCAGATGCGAAAGGGCAGACATTGTATGATTCCCCCCACGTGA
>NW_007727161.1:226416-228106 GCF_000696425.1 Galeopterus variegatus | reverse complement strand
AGGATCCTGTACAGAGTGAATGGGGGCTATTCTGCAGGCAGGGAGCTGGGGAGCTGTCGCACATCTGAGAGAGGGTGTTGTCTTCTTGGACTCAGGTAGAGGCCAGGCAGATGGAGCGGTGCAGGTGGCTCAGAGGGTTACAGGTGGAATTGGACAGGCCTGGTGATGCGGGAAGGGGCAGATGGCTTTGGTGGCATCACAGCTGTGGGGAGTACAGAAGTGGGGGAGCAGGTTCAGACCTGGGGAGGGGAGGAACAGCCCGGGAGACAGGAGGTCTACTTGCTGCCTAGGGGGAGGGCTGCGAGGGCTGAGGGCAAGGGGCCAGCAGCCGACCTCCCTCAGAGCCGAGATGCCCAGCCCTGCTGAATTATTCAGCTGCTCCCTCTCAGCTGTGGCTGCCTTGGCAGGGAGGCTGGGACTGGAGACTCGGGCTGCTCTTGCTGGCTGCCGATAGGGAGCTGAGCCCCCAGGGAGAGAGGCAACCCTCACTTGCTGTGGGCCTCTAAGCTGGGCTGAGATGGGGCACCTCTCCCTGACTCCTGCCCGCTTCCAGAAGGCTCTGCTTGGCTGGGCCTGAGGAGGTGAGGAGGAAGCTCGAGGGCAGTTGTGTCCTCACCCTGGTCCAGGGTCTCAGGCCCCACTGTCCATCTGCTTGTCACTCCAAAACCCAGTGCTGCCACTGGGGCCCCAGGGCTCAGGGCAGTGATGCTGGGCAGCCCCAGGGACTGGGCAAGGTGGGCACCGGGGCAAGGCGGGCGGGCCAGTGCAAGAGGCCTCTGGTCCTGATCCCTGGGGACCTGATGTTGGGCAGTCAATCGGAACTCTACGCCCTTGTGAAATCCTCAGCCACAGAAGACCACTCTGGTCATCCTGCCCCTGAGGCCCCATCTCTGCCCATGGCCAACGCCCATCATGGGCTTGGGTACAGACACCAGCCTCCACAGAGGCAGGCAGCTTGGTTCAGAGCAATTTTGGGGCTCACTCAGAACCACAGGTGGGTGAGCAGGAAGTGGTCTGAGCTTCCTCCTTCCTGAGGGCCATGGCTTCTCTGAGGTCACACAGTGGGTCACCCACAGCCTGGACTGGTTCCCTTCCCAGGAGAAGCTGGTCTTCCCCTCTTCCCCTTCAGAAAGCCCACTTTCACAGTGCCCTCGGGCTGCCCCAGACTCCCACTTGCTCCACCTGGGATGTGCCCCGGCCCCCGAGCTTTCCCCTCCCACACAGGCCGTCCATCTCTCTCCAATGGCCTAATTCCTGGACGCGTTTTTCCCTACAGTGTGACAGGTGTTCATGTAACAAGGCCTTGTCTCTCTTGGGGAGAACTTCAGGGCTGCTAGGAAAAACATTCTGAGGCAGCCAGGACCTTCCACCCCAGGGCACAGGCCCAGGGCAGAGCCTGGGTCCCTCAGGAACATCCCAGGGCTGCTATGGGAGTGAAAGGACCACCAGGCGGGTGCAGGGGGAGAGGCAGGGCCCAAACCCCTGAATGGGAAGGGACGTGAGTGTCCCACGGCCCCCTCCCTCCCTGCCCCAGGACCTGAGGAGGATGGGGGGGTGAGCCTGCCCCTGAGCTGCGTTCCCCCCCTGTTCTCCCCATGTGTCCCCATCCCCCAGGCCTGCTTGTTCCAGGACGCCCCTGCAGCTGGGCCACTGCTGCTCTTGCACACACGATCTAGCCTACAGTGGTCTG
>NW_007727161.1:223215-223480 GCF_000696425.1 Galeopterus variegatus | reverse complement strand
AAACAATGGAGCAGTAAAAGGATCAGCAGCTGCCAGGGGATAGGAGGGGGAGAGGGACGAACAAAGCAGAACAGAGGCTTTGGGGGCGGTGAAACTACTCTGTATGGTACTATTCTGGTGATACGTGTCATTTGTTCAAGCCCATAGAATGTACAACACCAAGAGTGAACCCCAATGTAAGCTACGGACTTTGGGGGATAACGATGTGTCGATGTGGCATCATCAATTGTAACAGATGTGCCACTCTGTGGGGGTGTCGATGATG
>NW_007727161.1:220743-222572 GCF_000696425.1 Galeopterus variegatus | reverse complement strand
CCACTCAATTTTGCTGTGAACCTAAAACTGCTCTAAAAAATTGGTCTTTAACAAAAAAAAAAATAAAAGAAAGAGGACATTCCTTAGGTCCTTTTATGAAATGATACTGTACCGAGCAATGTATACAGTAAGCTCCATTTATCTAATGGCGAATTCAATACGTATTCATATTTGCTTGCAATTCAAAAACTCTGGAAGGATACACAAGATTCTAATAAAAGTAGTTGGGAAAGGGGACATGGGACAGATAGAGAAGAGGTGGAAAGATGACTTCTCACTGTATGCCTTTTAAGTTATCTTAAGTTTTGAACCATGTGAATGTCTTACCTCTTCAAAAATCAAAATTAAAATAAATAAAACTTAATTTTAAAATAATTTAAAAGTGAAATATAAAAAGAAATTTCTAAAAATCAAAAGTGAAATAAAACATAAGAGCCTAGGTATCCAGTTAAAGACATAGCCACAAAGACAGAAACTATATCAAGTGACTATTTACCACATAGTAATTTGACCGTGCATTCCAGTGAAACTTACTCTGCAGATGAAAGACTGAAAAAACCTTAGGTTGTATATAGCAATCGTGCTGTTGGTAGTAAGGCTGGTGGTGTGTTTTTGGTTTGGTTTGGTTTTTGTTTTTTAATTTATAAAGAAATGAAATTTACTTTTTATAGTTTTGGAGGCTGGGAAGTCCACAGTCCAGGGGGCACATCTGGTGAGGGCTCAGTGCAGGGTCCTATGGGGACAAGGGCATCACATGATGAGAGTGGCATGATCTGGTGATGCTATTCTGAGCCTTGTGTGTGTCGTGGAACGAATCAAGTGAGCAATTATGTTGGTGACATTAAGAACTGAGATTCTTGGCATGGTTGGAAGGAAACACAGATATAAGATCAATAAGATTAAGTAAAAGCTCTTTGGTCTTAAATTTGAAATGAAAGTTTTTTGCAAAAATAATTTTTTTTTTTTTTTGGCTGCTGGTGGGTATGGGGACCCGAACCCTTGACCTTGGTGTTATCAGCACAAAAAGAATTTTTAAAATTTGTTTTAAAAATAAGTTTTAAATTGTTCTTTAAAACAAATTTTCTTAGCTCTGCTGACTGAAAAGGACTAGAAATAACTCCCAACCCTGTAGCAATGAGCCCCCTGACATCCAGATTATGGTCTCTGAATATTCTCTCCCACTAAAGCAAACTGGTATCCTTGGAGAAATCATTGATTGCAAGTCTGGGGCAGGAAATGTCCAAAATGAACCTGGAACTTATCATACTATAAAAGCAAAGAAGTTTAAGGAACAATAGGGTCATGTCAAAAGGACGCAGGAGCCAACCTGAATAAGCTTTAGCTGCCTACAGGTGAGACCATTTGAACGTCTATTGACAAAAACAGCAATGGACTGAAACTCACCAGACTCATCGGAGTTATCCCATCTTCCCCCCAGAAGACCCCTCACTGATCATCTTTGGAAGGCATTGGCGAGCCACCTCATTCTGAAATCTGGCAAATAAAGAGAGAGAAACAAGCAGCACCTGCCTCTCCTGTATGAACTGTACCAAGGAGCAGTCGGACTGAGTAGTGGGCGAGGGGAGGGTCCTCTTTATAAAAGCAGTGCTGCTAAGAGGTGGGGAAGGAGTGATAGAATTAAAGTAACACCATTCGAAACCCTTCATGAAGCAATAACTCTAAGGAAGCAGATTTCAAAGTGCAGTCCTTGACCCAGGGGGCCATGAGGTCCTAGGATTTTATTCATATATTTTAACCAAAATAACATATCAAAATAGATTAAATACAGAAGCAGATATAAGGATCCAGACATTAAAGATATTTGCAAA
>NW_007727161.1:219066-220118 GCF_000696425.1 Galeopterus variegatus | reverse complement strand
CAATAGATTAAATACAGAAGCAGATATAAGGATCCAGACATTAAAGATATTTGCAAAAATGTAGGACAATGCCCCTATTCCTATTAAATACTATTTTTTGTTTTTAAAAATGGTTATTTTCATAACATATTAGTTTTATTAACACGTAATGGGTTTTACTATTATTTTTAAATGAATTAATAGTTTAAAATTTTCAGTTTTAATTTCTAACAAGGCAAATACCAGTAGATGTAAGCCATATAAACAAAAACTCCTTGAGACTCTCAATAATTTTTAAGAGTAGGAGGGTCCTAAGAGCAGAAATTTTGAGAACTGCTGATCTGGTAAATATCAATGACTGATGGCATCTGATGAAAGTCTTCAACACCACCTGTAAAGTATCTTGCCTAAATAAACAAAACCTGAATACAGTAAAAAAATAAAAAGAAAAAAATCTAGATCTAAACACCAATTTATGGAAAAACACAAGAACAGAGTAATATGTATATATCTGAACCCATGACCTCGGTATTACAAGGCTGCACCGTAACCAACTGAGCTCACCAGCCAGCCCACAGAGAAAGATATTAATGTTACTGAGACACTCTACAGGATAAATAATCAGGTTTCTTCAACTAAGCATTGCAAAGCAACAAGAACAACAGACGGATATGGAGGGGAACCTGTTCTGGTACAGATTAAAAGAGACTTAAGGGGCATATCAGCCATGTATGGACTGCATGTGGGACCTCGTTCAAACACCCAGAGGAGGGGTTATGAATGGAATGTTTATGTCCCCCTCCTCCCATTCATAGGTTGAAGCCCTAACCCACAATGTGATGGTATTAGGAGGGGGGTCTTTGGAGGTGATTAGGTTTAGATGAGGCCATGAGGGTGAGGCCCCCATAATGGGATTAGTGCCCTTAAAGGAAGAGAAAGACCAGGGCATGTGTGCTCTCTCTCCCTCCCTCCCTCCCTCTCCCTCCCTCCGTCCCTCCCTCCATCCGTCCTTCCATCCCTCCCTCTCCCTCCCTCCGTCCCTCCCTCCCTCCCTCCCTCCATCCCTCTCTCTC
>NW_007727161.1:197922-218051 GCF_000696425.1 Galeopterus variegatus | reverse complement strand
CCATCCATCCCTCCCTCCCTCTGTCCCTCTCTCTCTCTCCCTCCCTCCCTCCCTCCCTCCTTCCCTCCCCCCCCATATCAGGGCATGGCAAGAAAGCAATTTGCAAACCAGGAGGTGGGACCTCACCAGGAACCAAATCTTCCAGCACCTTGAGTTTGGACTTTCCAGCCTACAGAACTGTGAGAAACAAGTGTCTGTTGTTGAAGCCCCTCAGTCTATGGTATTTTGTTATTGCAGCCTGCTATGGTTTGAATGTGTCCCCCAAATTTCAGGTTTTGGAAACTTAATCCCCAAATTCATATGTTGATTAGAGGTGGAGCCTATGGGAGGTAATTAGGATAAGAGAAGGTCATCGGTGTGGGGTCTCCATTATGGGAATGGTGGCTTTATAAGAAGAGGAAGAGGAACCTGAGCTGGCATGCTCTTGTGCTCTCACCACGTGATGCTGTAGTGGATTGAATGTCCCCCCCAAACTCACTGAAGCTTTTATTGTGTCCCCCAAGTTTTATGTATTAGAAACTTGGCCCCCACTGAGACTCAATAGGGTGGAAAATCCTATTATGGTAATAGAAAGGTGGGGCCTTGAAGAAGTAATTATATTGTAGGACCATACTGTAGTGAATGGATTAAAAATGGTGGTCATGCATGCCACTGCCAGAAACACCCTGGGCTCCCAAGGTCGGGCAGTGCGGGGCTGAGAGCCTTAGCTAAGCCCCACTGACATCTGCAACCAGCCCAGCGATGACCCCGAGTTGCCACCAGAAACACCCTGAGCTTCTGAGCTGGGGTGATGGGGGGGCCAAGGGCTTCAGCCACATCCCCCTGACATCTGCATCCAGCCCAGCAATGACTGAACCACTGCTGGAAGCCCCCTGGTCTCCCCTGCCAGAATGAGGTGGGTGCCACAGGCCTCATCCACACCTCCCCTCCTTCCTCCGCCCCCTACCCTATTTTCCCTCCCCCTTTCCCTCTCTCCCTCCCCCCAACTGCTCCACAACAGTATCCTAGAATTTAATAAATAATAATAAATTTTTAAAAATTGGTGGTCATGGGCATGGTTCTGAGGGCTTTAAAAGGACAGTGCATGAGGAACTGTCTCTGTCTGCTCTCTCTGTTTCCACCATCTTACAATGTGAGACCCCTGGGTCACTGTCACCACCACCAGATGGACTTTGGACTTCCCAGCCTCAGAAACTATAAGCAATAAATTTTGTTTTCTTTATAAATCACCCAGTGTCAAGTATTTTATTAGAAGCAACAGAAACAGACTAATAGAGGTGCCCTTTGCTGTGTTATGATGTAAGCAACAAGGCCCTCTCCAGATGCTGGCGCCACGCTCCTGGACTTCCCAGCCTCCAGAACCGTGAGCTAAATCAAGTTCTCTTCTTTATAAATTACCCTGTCTGTGGTATTCTGTTACATCAACAGAAAGCAGACTAAGACATAGCCTGCACTAAGACAGGGGCCTAACTTAGACTGGGGAAGTCAGAAAAAGCTTGCTAGCAGAGATAATGCTTGCACTGAGTTTCAAAAGACTAGTAGGAATTATCCAGAAAGAAGGGGAGCAGGTGTTCAGAAGGGGTACAAAGCATGGAGGTACAAACCCCCCTAGTTCAGGGAGCTGCAGCTGTCCCATGGGCTGAAGTGCAGGAAGCGTGTTAGGGAGTGGCAAGGGACAGGAGGGTGGGGGGTGGCAGGGAGCAAGGCCAGAGCCAGGGAGAAATGTGACCGGCTGTGTGGAAAGTGGGCAAGAGGGGCTGGAGTGGGCCCTGCCACGCCTGCTGTGCTCCATACGGCCAAGGCCCCAAGTGCAGGGGAAAATGACAGCCAGGTCTGCAACTGGCCAGTCACTGGTCGCAGTGACTGTGCCTACATGACGCCTGGCCATCGTTATAGAACCTTCCAATGGCACGGCGAGGAGCACTGGTTGCATGGTAACAAATCTGCTGAGAACCTCAACCTACAAGACGGGTGACGTGGAACGTTCGTGGCAATTTTTGGAACAATATAAAGTAATTATTCTGGAGTTTCAAAGTGTCATATTAAAGGGAGAGAGGCTTGAGAAGCCCCCACTTGGGGTTTCCTGTAGAACCTCACTTGGGACAGACTGACCACTGTTGCCACCAACTGGAACTTATCCCCCAAGAGCCAACAGGGAGCCTGGAGAAGCCACTTCTTGCCACCGGATATGGTCTGTAATCCTTTGCTGAAAATGGAAATCCTTCACGTGGGAGGCAGTAACTTGCCTGAGATATGTGTCTGCAGGCTCGTTTTCACCAATCTCCAGGGACACCAGGAGACTGCCCACACTTCAGACACCAATCTCACGTCCCAGGCTGTCACCTGTACTTCTGACTGACCAGCTAAAAGTCAGGGTTCCCACGATCTCCTCCTCAGGGTTGATAATTTGTTAGGACAGCTCACAGAATCCAGGGAAACACTTTACCTACAGTACAGGTTTATGACACAGGATATTACGAAGGATGCGGATGAGGAGACGCAGGACAGGTAGTGGGAGGGGCGGGGAGCTCCCGTGCCCTCTGCGCAGCTGCTCTCCCAGCACCTCCAGGTGCTCGGCAAGTGGAGCTCATCAAACTTTATTGTTCAAGTGTTTTAATACAGCTTAAAAGAGCTTAGTCTCCAGCTAAATGTATTGGGACAAAGGCCAAATATATTTTGTATTATACCACATTGTCCACGAGGCCACGGGGGGATAGAGATCTGAAATTTGGGATGGACATGGGTCCGGAGAGACAGACTTGGCTGTCACCAGCCTACAGCAGTAGTGGAAGTCGGGGTGTGGGTGACATCCCAAAATGCCAGCTGCATTACTTTCCTGAGGCTGCTATAACAAATGACCACAACAGGGTGACTTAAAACAACAGAAATTTATTGTCTCACAGTTCTGGAGGCCAGAAGTCTGAAGTCATGGTGTTGGCAGGGCCATGCTCCACCCTAAGATAATCTGTTCTGTGTTTCTCCCAGCTTGTGGCAGCTGCTAGCAACCCCTGTAGTTCCTTAGGTTGTAGACACGTCACACCAGTGTCTGTGTCCGTCATCGTGTTGCCTCCTCCTCTGTCTCTTATAAGGACACTGGTTACTGGAGTTACGGCCCAGCTGGGTAAGCCAGGATGATCTCCTCATCTCAAAATCCTTAACTTGATTACATCTGCAAAGACCTTTTTTCCAAATAAGGTCACATTCACAGGTTCTGGGGATTAGGATGTGGATGCATATTTTGGAGGACACCAACCTTTAAGAGAAGAAACCAGCAAGGACCCTAAGAATGATTGTTGATGCCACACGACTGCAGGGGGACCTACTCGGGGAGCAGACATTATTGTTTTGTTTTGATGCTACTTCTCCTTTGGTTTATTCCTTCTTTGCTAAGGACTGTTTTGAAAGTTCTAGTCGGTCTTTGCTGTGCTGTGAAGCACCCTGGTTCTTGGGACAGAGTAACAAAGGGCTCAGCTCACATCTGGGGCAATCAAAGAGGGTGTCTCAGGGGAGAGAGGAAATCAGGGACCATCTCCCACGGAAGCCTCCTCTAGAGCTGAGCCTTGGAGAATCAAGCTTCTGTCCAATCAAGGAAGATAGTGGCCTTTGCACAAAGGCTTGGAGCCTGGGAAGCCTCTGGAAGCTGGTGATGCTGATACAGAAATAAGGAAGGCAGAGATAAAGGCAGAGGTGGGATAGGGTGGGGAGGACAGAGGGACAGAGTCCAGACCCTGCAAGTTCTGTGTACCCAGGGAGAGGCCCCTTCTATACAGTGAGCTCCTCGAAGGCTGGGAGCAGCCCCCACTGCCACCCTACACCCCTCGGCACCCATCCACGCAGGGCAATGGGCAATTGTATGCTTGTGGCATGAATAAGCTGGTCCCTTGTCTTGCTGAGGGAAGAGCAGGAGCCCAGGGCCAGCTTGGGTCAAGGTGTGCTCTTAGCTGGAGGCTGGAGGTGGAGAAGAGATGGGGAGGCTGGTGGGAGTGATGCTAGAGAACCTGGACAGAGCCAGGGCAGACCACCTTCCCTTATAAAGGACGATAATAGTGCCCACATTGCAGGCGATTGTTTGGGGAGTAAAACAGGCGAGTGCTGTAAAGCATTTAGCACACACAGAGTGAGTGGTCACTGATGCAGAAACTGTTCTAAGCACTTCTCTGGAAGATGGAAGTAGATTGATGTGACCAGTAGGGAAAGTCTGGGACCTCTGCAGGGACAGGCACCTGTGGCCTGTGGTGCCAGGAGCAAGGGGGTTGGCACTGGGAAGCGTCAGGCAATGATCCATCTCTCTGAGGTCCTCCCACCTAGGAAAGTGGGAGTCCAGGTGCTGAAAGTGGAGAAGCTTCTTGATAGAGGAATATCTTAGTGCATCTCACTACACAGGCCATGGGAGGCCGTGCAGATGAGTGCATGCCTAGGCATGAAGGCCCCTTTGTCTGGTTTTCATTCCCCAGGCCGGAGAGTGCTTTTTCAAAGATCTGTTGGGAAGAGATCCCACCCTCTGCCTCATGCTCACGATGTCTGTCATCAGGAAGTCCTGCTTAGTATCTCTCCTGATGCCCTCATGCTGAAGCCCTGGCAGATGGCCCTGTGTTGGGCTGGGAGACCTAGACAGAGGGTCTTTTGCAAAAAAACACACTGCCCAGATCCCTGGTGACAACTACATGCCCTCATCTTTGGAGGACAGGTGGGTGAGGAGGGACCCAGCTGCCACCAGCAGGAGACAGGGCCAGTCATTCTTGAAGCTCCATTCCCAGTCTCTGTCAGCTTCAAAGCAATTTCCTTTATTCCAGTGCCATTGGCTGGAAGTCTGTGTTGGGGCAGGTGGGCACAGTTAATTCCTGTATATGCCTTTATGTTCTCTTGGTGGTAAACAGAGATAACCCGAACTCTAAACAGTCAGTTCCAGGCTGCCACGTGGTCCTCCCCACCTGCAACTCTGCTCCCTCAGTAGATGATGGGCTTGCTCAAAAGACCTCAGAGCCCTTCCTGGACTCTTGTGAGATTCAGGACAGTGGGGGATTCTGGGATTCCAGCACGAGGGGCCACACTCTCCCGACTCAGGCAGGCCACCCGCCAGGAGCATGCCGCCTGCCACTCTGCCAGCCCCCTCACTCCCTCCAGCATCCCACTGCCCACAAACACCAAGTTCTGTATTACTGCAATTGCTGGGATCATCTCACGACTCCTGGGGCCTCCAGGCCCAGCTGGCAGAAGGGACCTAGGTACCAGGATGCCCCAGCCAGCTGGCTCCCCCACATCCACTGGGCAGGGACCCTCCATCTTCCTGCTGGAGCCAGGGCTGGAGTAGGTGGGCAGCTCTCTCCGCTGCCTGGGCTCCTGAAGCTGCTGGGGGGGTGGTCCCCCAATCCTCTCCCAGCCCTCTCCCCTCCCAGGGCTCTGGAGGCAGGACACTGTCCTAACTCAACCGGCCCTTCCTGGCTGACAGTGCACAGTCCCTCCTGGGGCGCCCCTGCAGCAGCCCAGAGATTCCCAGGCTGACCACATGGGCGTCCCAGAGCAGGACGCACTGGCGCCAGGAGGAAGACTGCTAGTGACTCGGCTTTTGAACACCTGCTACAAATGTGCTGAATAGCTCACATGCTCGGGCTCATTTTACTCTCCCAACAACGGCCCTGGAAGACAGGCGCCATTATCTCCACTTACCTCGGGTAAGGAAGCGGAGACTCCCAGACAGACAGTGTGAGAAAGTTCGCTCACCTTCTCCGGGTTGCCTCACTTGACCCCCACACGGCCCCTGAGCTAGGCACTCTCATCCGACCCGTGCCTAGGTCAGGAAATGGGTGTCTGGCAGGAGGCCAGCCAGCAGGACGTGGGCAGTCCAGGTCCCCAGTCCGCCCTTGCCCTGGTCACCACAGTGCCATGCTGCCAGGCCCTCAGATTCACAGCCAGTCACTGAAGGAGCCGGATCTAAACCCAGGGACGCCTGGACATGGGACCTCTCACTCTGCTCTCGGCCCTGACCCAACAGTCAGCACGACCTTGAGCTCTGCAAGCCTTCCTTCCATGAAGCCCTGCGTGCCCCTGCCAGCATCCTCTGGGACCCCCCCATGCCAGTTCCCCGGGCTCTCCAGCGATCTCCTCTCCTCCTGCTCTCTCTGCCCCGGTCTATCCATCCTCCACTTTCTCTAGCTGGACACTTTCTTTATGTCAATGCCCCACTGCCTACAGAATTACACAGAAAGTTCCCAACTTCCAAGACCCGCCACTGCCTTATTTCCCAAGCCTCCTGCCCAGACAAGCAAGGTTCCTGCCTTCTCCAAACCAGGCCACCCCTTCTCTGCCACCTCAAGCCCTGAGCCCAGATGCCAGGGAGGAGGGCCTCCCCCACCCTCTGGAAAGCACTTCTGGCTGGGGGTCAGGGAAGCTTCCAGTAAGAAGCAGCTTTTAAGGCGGGTCCTGAAGGATGGGTGGGCTGGGGGTGGGGCAGAAGAGTCAGCCTGGGTCCCACTGAGGCAGGAAAGCTGGGTCCAGGGGTCTCTGGTGGGGGAGGGGGTCAGCCAGAGCAGCCCCCCAGAACACAAGAGGGGGCACTGCCATCCCTAAAACCCTCAGGAGAGACCTGGAAGTCCAGAATGGCGGGTGTGGAGTGGGGTGCATGGAAGGGGTGCAATACTGTCAACCTTCCCGCAGGTGGGAAGATGTTGAAATACCTGAAGGGTGACAGCCAGCCCATCACTGCCTGTCACTCACCTGCTGTTACCTTGGCCAAGTCATTCCTGTCCCTCAGTCTCAGTGTCCTCATCCGTAAAGTGGGGGAGTGGGGGGCAAAGTATACAAGTAGTCATTTAAGACATTTTAAAAAAATTTTTATTGAATCAAAATTGATTATACATATTTGGGGGGTTCAACATTGAGATATGTTGATCAAATCAATATTACTAGCATATATATTGTTACAAATAATAATTATTCTTTATACCCCTTGTCCAATCTCTCCCCATCCCCCTCTCCCTCCCCTCAAGAAATTTTTTTTAGCATTAGAACCTGGAAGTTTTCCTTAAAGGAGACTTTCTCAGAAGTCTTAAGAACCACAGATCAAAGTGGAGGTGCGCAAATTGATGGGGAGGTGGGGGTCCCAGAGGCCGATCAGCCTCCCCTCGCCTTCTTGTGTCTGCCCAGATGTGGCAAGGCACAGTTTGACAACTGTGGGTTTGGTGATGTCATGACAGCCAACTCCATGGACCCCTCACACCATGAAGGACCCCTGACCCCCACCATCCAGCCCCACCTCAGGCCAGGCCAGTGGCCCTACCTTACCACAGGCCCCTCCCGGACTGTTGCTGGCCTTGAAGGGGGACAAAGAGCCCCTGCCCTGAAGGAGGAGGGGCTGGCTGGGCTGGGCGGCCATGTGGCCCCAGGTCCCCAGGCATCAATATTGAATTGTCCACGTTTCTGCGGTCCCTGGGCTGCCGTGGCCGGCAGGAGGGGAGACAGCCCCGGAGACCTGAGGACCCGCAATCAGGACTGGCATCGACCTCTCCTTCCCACACCGGACCTTCCAGGCTCCTGCAGCTGCGGCACCTACTGCACACACGAGCAGCTTGCTGCAGTTTATGACAGTGAGTGTGTGTTTTCAATTTGCACACCTTTTGACTTAGAGATACCACCCATCAGAATGTGTGCTAAAGAAACTCACTTTTTTATAATTAGGAAATTAGAAACGGCCCCACCTGTCCTTAAGCTGGGCTTGATAAATGAAGAAACAACCATAGGATGAAATACTGAGCAACTATTCTTTGTCATGGAATATAATTTTCCCAAATGGGAAAAGGTTACTCAGTGTATGCAAAATGGTCTCATTTTTCATTAAAACACACGCACAGGGAAAGGGAGACTGGATGAGCCTGCTGCCAGTGGTTTTCTGGGGCTTATATTGTCTGCTGCGGTTTTCGCTGCAGCCTGGGCATGACTTCTGTGATGAGGGCAGGAGGCTCCTAACTTTAATTTTAACAGGCAATTAGAGAAAAAGGAAAAATAAAAATCCAAAGCCCGCAGACAAATTCTGCTGGGCGGCAAGCCCATGGCACACAGGCTGAGTGGCCCGCCGCCCCCAGGCCGCCTGCCCCTCCCCTCCCTTTTTTCCAGGGCTTCTCTCAGGCAGGTAATGCGATCCTCCCCATGAGGAGGGTCTCAGTCCCCGGCTCCTCTCCCTTGAGGCCACTGCATTTCCTGGGCTCAGGCCCAGAAATGGAGAGGCCTCCAGCAGCCCTCCCCATGACTCAGAGCAAAACCGTCTCTGCTCCCACACATGCTGCTACCAGCGGCTGGGGTGGGTCTGCAGGACCCTCTGAGCTTGGGTGGGGGGCCCTCTCTGCCGAGCACTTCCCCCCTTTGGTTAATTATCGTGTAATAAGATCCTGGAGATGGCTCCTGGCCCACAGAGACAAGGAGAAGAAACGAGTATCAAGGGTCTCCCCTTTCTGCACACTGCGCTAAAAGCTTTACATAGATTATTAAATTTAAGGCTAACATTCCCATGAGGTAGGTATATTCTTAGCCCCATCTTGAGGATGAGGAAACTGAGGCTCATAGAGGTGAGGTAACTTGTTTAAGGCAACACTAGTCAGGAAGCCAGCAGAGCTCCAGTCTCCTGGGCCTTTTCCAAAGGTGCCAGGTCTTAGCCCCTTTCCTGGGTCATGAGGGAAATGGGAGGTCTCTTCTCTGCTTGGCTGGGGCCCCTGGGTAGCACAGGTCTGGTGAGGCCTTTTCTGCCCAGCCCCAGTCAGCTCTGCCACAGGTGGTGGGGCCTGGGAGCCCAGCCATGCACTGGCTGTCCCTGCTGCCTTCTCCTTCCCTCAGACAGAAGGGACAGCATTTACACCTTTAGGGCACATACCCAACTGCCCTCTGGATGGGCCCCAACCTGTTCCCAGGTCAAGCAGGGAGGGGGCCGTGGCTCAGAGCCCTGGGGTTTTCCTCACATCAAGGGGAGCAAGGCCTAATCCCCCCACTCCCCTCACCCTCAGGGGTTTTTCCTTCATGGCCGGGCAGACTGGCCCCTTGGGGCGGGTCTGGGTCCTCAGCATCAGGTATTCTTAGCCACACACCAGTCTCACCTCATAGGGCAGCAGGGTACGTGGGAGGGAGGCTGAGGAGGGACTGTCCAAGACAGTGGAGGACAGCTGGACAAGAGCTGAGCAGACAGAGACAGAAACGAGAGAGAGAAACAGCCAGCAAGAGCCGGAACAAAGAGATCCTCAGAGAGACTCAACGAGAGCACGAGCTCGGAAGGGTGCCCACCGGGCACCAGCAGTTCATGTCGGACACTTCAGCCAGCTCAGGGGCTGTGAGGTGCGGAGGTGGGAAGCAGGTAGAGTTGCCAGATTTAGTGAGTAAAAATACAAGACTCCCAGTTAGATTTGAATTTTAGACAAATAAACACTTTTAAATTTTTTTTTAATTTTTTAATTTTTATTTTTTTTAAAAGATGACCAGTAAGGGGATCTTAACCCTTGACTTGGTGTTGTCAGCACAACCTTCTCCTAAGTGAGCTAACTGGCCATCCATCTTTTTTTTTTTTTTCAAAAGATGACCGGTAAGGGGATCTTAACCCTTGACTTGGTGTTGTCAGCACCACACTCAGCCAGTGAGCGAACCGGCCATCCCTATATGGGATCCGAACCCGTGGCCTTGGTGTTATCAGCACCGCACTCTCCCAAGTGAACCACGGGCTGGCCCTAAACACTTTTTAAAAAAGCATAAGTATGTCCCATGCAATATTTGGGCCATATTTATACTAAAAAATTATCTGTTGTTTATCTAAAATTCCAATCTGGCTGGTGTCCTGTGTTTCACCTGGCACATTAGACCCAGGGCCCGTGTTCCTCAGCCGTAGAGGTGCACCCAGAGGGCACTTAATTGCTCCCTCGGGCCACTGACACCCATCTCCACACAGCCAGGACAGGCCTGTTACATGCTCAAATCTTGTCTCCACGCACAGTGGACGCCAGGCCTTCCTGACCCATGATGGGACTGCTCCCTCAAGTGCCAGCTCAGATACAGAAGCCCCTCTACCTGACCTGGACTCTCAGAAATGTGCCAAGGAGCTTGGATGGGATCAGGGACTGACCCTGTGGGTTCCTCAGGGGCTGGGTGCAGCAGCTGGTCGGGGACCAGTGCCCAGAGAGGCACAGTTTCTGCTAAAGGTGTCCAGGGGCCCAGACATGAGGGGTGCAGCCAGGGAAATGCCTCTATTCCACCCCAGGCAGCTCTTGGGACAGTGAACGGCCTGGCCAGAAGGGAGTTCTGCCTTTCTGCTTTAGTAGGTGAGTATCCTGAGGCCCAGAGAGGCAGTTCCAGGTCTGGAGTACAGGCCCTATGGCCCTCAGGGCGGTGCTATCTGCTGTGGGGGCCTAGCATTTTCTACTGAGTGAAGTCGTCTCCCCTCCTTTGTCTCATGTGAGGTGCACAACAACTCAAGACAACAGATGGAATGGCCAGCATTGTCCCTGGTTTTACAGATGCAGAAACTGAGGCACATAAAAGCATCTAGCCCAAAGCTGTACAGAGAGATGGTGGCAGAGCTCCAGCCCGAACAGGAACCCAGCCTGGCTGGAGGCAGAATGAGAAACCCAGGGCAACCTGTTCCTCATTCTTTAGCCAGTCTGGGCTGGGACCCAGAGAAGCTACCAGGTTCTGCAGGAACCAGAGCTCATGGGCAAATGCAGACGATGAAGTAAATTTTGGTCTTGGTAGATCACAGATCTCTGCAAACCCAGGAAAGAACAGACGTGCCTGCAGCAGCACCCCCCACACGAGCTGGCAAGCTGAGCCCCTGCCCTGCACTCTGCAAAGGTGCGGGCTGGCCCTGGAGCCCAGAGCTCCAAATTCCCCACTGCCTGCCTGGTGCTAATGGATTACTTCTGATCCTCCCCTCACCTCAGTTTCCCCACCTGCGAAGTGGGTGGAACTATGCTATCATCTCAGCTTCTAGAGGCCCAGATGTGCCCTGTTTGATTACAAAGTGGATTAAAAGTCTTGGTGTACCTGATACAAGTAATTCTATCCCGTACACAGATAGTTTCGTTGAAAGGCAGCCTCAGGTGGCCTTTCACCAGCCTCCCTCCCCTCCCCTACAGCCCCCGCAGAATGGGCTGTGAAGGAAAGAGAGAGAAAGATAGTAGGCTCATCCTGGCACCCCTGAAGAATCGCTGTTGCTGTTCATTCTTGCTGTGGGCTCCCAGGAACACCCAGATGAGCACCAGCCCCTGTACGTGCCCTGTATGTGCCCTGCTCCTCCCAGGCTGGTCTCTGCTGAAAGGGCTATAATACCCAGACAACAGGGCTGCAGACCAGAGGGGCAGGGTTCCTGCAGAACACACAGAGATGCTCAGGTGCCAAACCAGCTGGCCACAGGGTCCCAACTCAAATTCTACTCAAATGAGGCACCTTTGGTAGAGCCTGTGTCTCTCCCAGGTGCCAAACCAGCTGGCCACAGGGTCCCAACTCAAATTCTACTCAAATGAGGCACCTTTGGTAGAGCCTGTGTCTCTCCCTTTTTTTTTTAAGATGACCGGTAAGGGGATCTTAACTCTTGACTTGGTGTTGTCAGCACCACGCTCAGCCAGTGAGCGAACCGGCCATCCTTATACAGGGATGCGAACCCATGGCCTTGGTGTTATCAGCACCGCACTCTACCGAGTGAGCCACGGGCCAGCCCAGAGCCCCTGTCTCTTAATGCAAGAGAATCTCATGTAACACAAGTTCAGATCTGGCCTCTGGCCAGGACTTGGTTTCCTCATGTCCCCTGGACATTCAAATGGAGGGAAAGTGTGAGCTGACCCAGGGGAAGCAGCCACAGCACTGTGAAGGCCACCATAAGTCTGTCCCTCGCCATGCGCATTGTAAGGAGTCGCTGGGACCCCTGAGGTCAGCACGTAGATAGCGCTTAGCCAACAGCGCTACATTGACCAGTGGTTCGGTGTGGTTTTGTGCCCACCTTCTGTGCAGGTTTTGCTGTTCTTTTTCTGTGAGCAGCTCTTTCGCAGATGGTCTTTCATTGTCTGCTTGAAGCCCTTCTGGAAGCATGCCTCAAATAAACAAACAAGTACATCAATGAAATGTGTCCCGATGGTTTTCAGGAAGCTGGACATTAATGGAGTAACATTACCATCCCCACAATGACCACCATCTCCCCCTCCAGGGGGTGGAGGGAAGCATAATGCTGATATCCAGGCCTCTGGTGGCCTCAGCCAGTCGCAACCACAGGCTGCAAATGGCTGCTGAGTGGCCTGAGGGGCATGAAGGCTGGACAGTCAGGGCTGTACTGTTTGATTTCAGAATGCATGGAAAGTCTCCTGGACTTTCTACTCTGCAGCAGAGTGACTTTCTCTGTTGTCGGGGCTGTGCTGGATTTGAAGACACAGCTCTAGAGAAAAGTTTGAAATTCATAGTTTTGTGAGCAGCACCTGTGAGTGGCAGAGTCGGACAGATGGGGCCAAGGCCTGTCTAGAGCTCAATGTCTCGGGCTGCCTTCCTGCCCACTGGAAGTCATAGGGCCCATCCAGGGACACCCGTAGTCTCTCTCCTTGTGTACGATGGACAAAGGTGCCTGGAGACTTTCATTATGGAACCTTGTCCTGCAACATTTCCCCTTAACACTCTGGAGACAGGGCCTTCTTCCCGTCCCCTCAAACTTACCCATCCAGGCATGCAGGTGTGTAAAAAGATAGTCAGCATCACTAGTCATAAGGAAGATGCAAATTAAAACCACAATGAGGTAACACTGTGCACCTACTAGAATGCTAAAATTAAAAAGACTGGCGTACCAAGTGTTAGGAAGAATGTGCGACAACTGGAACTCTCATTTGCCTTGGTAGCCAAGGAAAGTGAAAAGAAGTAGTGTCACTTTCATAGCTTCCCATCGCCACAGTGGGGCATTCATACCTCAGAAACCAGAATACACTACAAATCGGGGCTTCCCCGTACCCGCGGAGCCCGTTAAACATTTACCAGCACAACGTCCGATGGAAATGTGTCTACAAAGAGACTTGCATGTGAATATCCATAGTATGTTTATTCATAATAGCCCCAAATTGGAAACAACCCAAATGTGGGTCATCTGAGGAATGGGTAAGCAAACTGCGGTACTTCCATACAGAGGAATACTCAGCAAGAAAAGGGACCAACTGCCGATGCACGCAACAGCCTGCATGAGTCTCAAACGCATATGCTAAGTGAAAGAAGCCAGACTCAAAAGGTTACGCACCGTGTGATTGCATGCATATGAAATTAGAGAAAAGGCAAAGCTGTAGCGATAGAAAGTAACAGATTAGTAGGTGCTAGAAGCACAGGGGTGGGGTGGTGGAGAGTAAGGGTGGGGAGGTACGGGAAAGAGATTGACCCGAAAGAGGCATGAGGGACAGTTTTGGGGGTGATGGAAATGTTCTGTATCTTGATTGTGGTCGTGGTTACATGGGTGTGTGTATTTATCAAAGTTCATCTAATTGTATGTTTAAAATTGATTAATTTTATTGTGTATAAATTATATCTCAACAAAACTGTCCAAGCAAAACAGAACCCAAACCTTACCCACTCTGTGTTGCACTCCTTTAGGGCTTTCTCTCTGCTACCATGTCATGGTGCACGCCCCAGTACCACTCCTAAAAAACTCCTTAACCCAAAGGCCATCTCTACAGGACAGGCCAATGCAGAAGCTATTTTGAAGCAAGAGAAATACCTCTTCCTCCAAGTTTCACCTCCTCTGGGACCTGCTGGCGTCAGGATGGCAAGACTGGGCAGGGGCTGTTTCCTCATTCAGGGACTACCATCTCCACCTTCTACCCTCCCCTGAAGAAGTCAGTAACCTATGGATGCTAACCGACAAAAACCTTGTCATTTACCCCAGAAGCTGGTGGAACTGAGAGAACTGGAGTCATTAAAGCTTAAGGGAAAGATGATGGGGGAAGGCGTCCTGAGAGCAGGGAGGGACCAAGACCACCCCGTCACTCACCATGTGGGCTTGGAGGGTTAACATATGGCCAATAATGACCAGCTGTTCTCTGTTGGTTCCAGATGGATCCAGAGAAAGATGGGCTTCATTGGCAGCAAGAAAGATTTAGGACTTAATGATGAACTTCCCGAGAGGGGTATTGAAAAAAAGAAACATGTATGTGCACACCCATGTAGGTGCATGTGAGTTGTGTTAAGAGCAAGGAACAAAAACACTTGGTATAATTCTTTTCTCTGGAGCACTCTAGGAATTGGAAAGACAAATCTCACTCTGAAACAAGCCTGGGTCTCTCTGGGTGGGGGACAGAGAAACGTACTCTGGCCCTTTCTCTAGGTTTCCTCTGAGGGCAATTAGCTTGCTTGTCCATCAGTAAGACTCCAATCCAGAAGTCTGTGGAGCCAGATGGGTACTTACTTCCATGGCCCGGTCCCCTCCCAGACGGCCCTGTGCACTCTCCTCCCCATTAGGGCAGAAGGGATGATCCATCACCATCCGGGCTGGTGATGTCACAGCTGCAGCCTCTGACTGCACAGGAAGGCTGTTCCAACCCCTCCTGAGGTGCTAAATCATTCATGGAGCAGAGAGCCTGGGTGGCGGGAGATTTACTGCCGAGGAAACACTTTAGGGACTTGTGGAAATCAATTCCTTAAAGAGACTCCATCAGCTGGCAGGTGGCCTAGCCCCTGGGTGTGTGATGGGGACCCAATGAAGTTGGACTGGGGGGTGCAGCTCCCCAATACCAAAAGAGAGGATGGAAGGGAACCCAAGGCCTGGGGCCCAAGGGAGGTCCATGGTGCCGGAATATCCCCATACCCAGAGGGGGTGGTGGTGGTGGGGGAGGGGTACCCAGACATCCAGCCCTGGCTCATCTCCCCTCCTGTCACCCTATGGGGTTTTTGTGCACATACCTATGGGGCCCTGCAGGTGACTAAGAATGAATGAGGAGGATTATTGACATGTGTTTGCTGAGTCTGTTGGCCTTTCAATCTTAGACCACCCCACCCAGTGCCTGCTGTAAGGGGAGTTTCAGCCCAGCTTTGGTCTCTCTGGAGTGGAAGCTGCAGCACTACCAAGCAAGCATCCTCTTGTCTCAAGGGAAATGTGAGCTTCTTGGAGGTCTACACAGTCTGTTTTATGATCCAGAATTCTAGGACTTGATGATTTGGCTCCTGCGTTACCATGTGCTAATTTACCCAGTAAGAGTATGTGACATCCAGAAGCAGCCCAAGACATCTGCTGTCCAACACCATGCGCACACAGTGGAAGCTTCATATCTAGCATGGCAGGACTCTTCTGGTCCAAGTGCAGCTCAGCTTGGCTGCCTCCATTTCTATGGCTACGGCACAGTTCCTCAATCTATCTTGGAAAAGAGAAATGAAGGAAAGGCATTTTCAGGTCAGCTTTAGAAAAGCAGACACAACTCTAGGGCTTCCTTCCAGTCTTCACTTTACAGTTGAGGAAACTGAAGCCTAGAAGCGGAGTTGACTCATCCAAGGCCCACGTCTATGAGATGGGAAAATGGGAAGATGAGAGGCCCCCGGAAGTGGCACTGAGGAGTTTCTGCCTCCGTTGAAATGACCTACCAAGAGACAAAGCCCAGGCTTGGTCATCGCTAGCTAAAAGGGGTAACCTAGAGCAGAGGCTGTGATGGAGAGAAACACATCTGGGACAGGACCTGGCTGGCCCCTGTGCGGCTGCCTGGCCTGCCTGAGCCTCAGTTTCTCCTCTCACTTTGCTGCAGGGAGAATTCTGTGGGACCCTGATTGCATCTGCACCCTGTAGAACCCTTGTTCATTTATTTACTCCAACATATATTCGTGGAGCACCTTCTGAGAGTCAGGCACAGGATGAATTAGTGAACAAGACAGATGTGGCCCTTGCTCTTATTATTATTATTATTATTTTAAATAAAGATGACCGGTAAGGGGATCCTAACCCTTGGCTTGGTGTTGTCAGCACCACGCTCAGCCAGTGAGTGAACCGGCCATCCCTATATGGGATCCGAACCCGTGGCCTTGGTGTTGTCAGCACCGCACTCTCCCGAGTGAGCCACGGGCCAGCCCTTGGCCCTTGCTCTTCTGGAGCTTGCATTTTATATCACCCAGGACTTATGCTAAAGGGCTGGGCTGGTAATCCCCTCAAGCCAGCCCACTCAGAAGGCTGGGGGGGCTCTGGCCCAGCGTCTACAGGGAGCTCACAGCTCACCTCCTAGACACAGGCCAAAGGGTGCTTCCCTCAGGGCAGGGCTGGCAGCTGCTGTGGGGGCTTCTTTCCCACTGCCTTGGCTGGTCCCTCCCGCATGCACGCTCAGTCTCAGCAGGGCTCCCCCGGCAGGTTCCCACAGTGGGAACTCTGAGGTGACTGCTGGATTCTGGTTCTTGGTGGAGGTTCTTGAAGAGCAGATCAAAGAGCCTCAGGAATTTCTGGTGTTCTTGCTCACCGCCCGTCCCCCTCCCACCCGCCTCCCACAGACCCCAACTGCCTGTGGTCCACCTGTTCTTTACTCGCTCCCCTCCGGTCATCTCCAGGGCAGTAGCCCTAAGATAACTCCCTTTCTGAGCATCCCAGCAAGTGCTTAGCATCCATGGCTCAGGTGTGTCCCCAGGAAAATCTGGCCACAGCCAGCCCAGAGGACATGGGCAGCTCCGCTTCAGAGGTCCCTCAGCATTTCTTTCTTAATCTCCCTCTTCGGGCAGTTTTCTCTGGACCCGCCGACCCTGCCCAGTGGAAATAGCCACAGGCAGGCACCCAGAGAAGGGGCTCAGGTGCTAGCTCTGCTAGGAATTCGGATCCCTCGTCTGAAAACCAGGGGTCGGACCACATGACGCCCGGCCAGGACCCAAACGCGAATGCAGTGGCTCTGCCCCTCCGCCTGCGCGGAGCCCGGGGAGGGTCGGAGGGACGTCGGCAACCAGGAGGGGCGCCGAGGCAGACAGCGGGATCAGACACCAGCGAAGACGAGGGGGCTTAGAGCCACGTGAGCCGGGGCCGGCGGGGAGCGCGCGCCCCGGGCGCCGGGCACAGAGGGGGTGCGCGCCCCGGAGACGCAGCCAGCCGTGAGCCAAGAAGAAGCGTCCCCACTCCCCTGGACGGAACGCATCGCCCCCTCCACAGCGGCCTCCGAGCAGGGAAAGGATCGTCCCATCCCCGTGCAGCAGCTGCGCGTCCTCATCCAACAAAGGCGGACAACTCCATCCCCTCGAATTGGGGTGGCGACTGCAAGACTAAAAAGAACTGTCCCCCAAGAACAGCGCTTTGCTGTTTACAGAACACTTGCAAAAACATTTCGTTATTCGATTCCCCAACAGTCTTCTGACCTGGGCAAGCTCCCAATTTGCGGATGAAGAAACTGAGGATCAGAATGGTCAGGCAGGCACGCCCAACGAATACACGTTAAGTAATTAATAATGCAGATTATTCTAATTTGAGATATTTAAATCCGAATTCTCTGAAGCATGCCAAAACAGAAATAAAATCATTTGCCTGGTTTGGAAGCTGAATTATTCAGCTAAATTCTGCTTTGGACACAGGAAGCGAAACATGGCCAGTGGCCAAAACCATATCTGGGTCACCGACCTTTGGATAATCTGTTGAGGCCCCCCCCCCCCCCCCCCGACCGCAGACAACCTGCGTAGTACCTCGGGGCTCCCGAGCGCTAAAGCCATGCCCGGGCCTCGGGGCTGGGACCCGGGGCCCCGCGCTCCCGGTGCACCCGAGGCCGACTCTCGGCTGTGGGTGCAGTGCATGCGGGAAGGCGGGGGCCGCCGCGCAGTTCCCGGTAGGGTGGGAGTGGGGAAACTCGGGTTCTGGCCCTGGAGGGACCCCCGCCCCAGTTGAGCTCTGCAGCGGGCGGGCCGGGCTCCTTGCCGGGGGCCACGTGCACTTCCTCTCTCGCATCCTCCCCACCTTCTCCAGAAGGAGGCGCGGCGGGGGGGGGGGGTGTCTCAGCTTATTCTACAGTTGAGGAAACCGAGGCTGGACGCAATCCTCTATCCCGACCAGCCGCCTTCTCTGGGGTGGGAGCTCCAGCCTCGGCTGCGCGGGGGTAAAACTCAGCGGGGATGTCACCGGGTAGGGGAAGGCGGGAGACCTGGTGCTGCGACACTGGGAGGGCCGCGCCCGCTTGCTTCCCTCCCCCGTCGCCCTCGCGGACCGCAGGTTCTGGACTCGCGTCCTCCGGGAGCTGAGAGCCGCGGGGCACCCTCTCCCTGCCACCCAGTACCTCCACTCTGCGGCTCGCCCTCTCTAATTCGACTCCTCCAGGCTTCAGCATCCCGAATCAGGCTGTTGGTGTGTGTGTGTGTGTGTGTGTTTTAAACCAATTCCTGAAGTTTTTGTTTTTAATTGAAAATTCAATACAAGCATGTGGTAAACAACACACATGCGCTTCGAACAGTCCAGAAAGTCTCCAAATCCTCTGGGCGGAGACCTTTTGTGCATAAACTCCTGACGCGTAAATCTCCGCCCCATTTATATTTTTACACAAACAGGAGCCCATGTATCCTTTGCGTTTTTCACCGAAGGCCCAGGATGTTTTCCAGGATATATGACGACAGTATATATTTTCCTCATTCTTTGTAAGAGCTGGGCCGATTCCTTGGACAGGATCGTCTTTCACCTGTCCCTCTCTGTTTCGGGTGCTTTCCCCTTCTCCCACTGCAACCTCCGCCCTCCACAGCCGGATTGAAGCCTCCCGGGCTCCCACAATTAATTGTACAGGGCCTTGCGCCGCCCGGAGAATAATGCACAGACGCACAAACACCATTTTTCGAAAAAGGTCGGGAAGTTAGTTGAATTTCGAACACTCTGAGGCTGAGCCAAGATCGAAGGACCAGAGCTTCGGCTCCCCCAGCATGTGTCCTGGCCCGGGAAGGGGTCGAGGTCTCGAAAGGACAGCACCAGAGGCCTGGGATACGGTGTCGTCCTGGCGAAGGTCCGGGGTCTGCTTCAGTGACAATGCGAGGCCTACAGTTTGCAGAGATCTCCCGGTCGCCAAGTAAGCGCATGCTCACTTGTGCATTCTCTCTATCCCCCTGGGAGAGGGGAGTCATTCTACCCATTTTGCAAATGGAGAAACTGAGGCTCAGGTGAAATGAATTGCTCCAGATCGCGCAGCTGGTGACTGGAGCAGGGGAGGCCCCTTTCACTGGGGGTATGCTAGTTACGCGTGCCACGGGTCCGAGATCCTGGACTAGCACGAGGACCACCATTCCGAGAGAGGCAATGGCAGAACTACCGCCGCATCTGAGTGGGGGCTTGTGTCCCAGACACCCGTCTCCCCAGCCCTACCGCAGGTTGAGCGGGGAAGGAGGGGGAGACTGAAGGTTTGGTGACTTCTTCGCTTAACATCTTCAGCCCAACGGGGATTGTCATGGAGAAGGCGAGGAGCAGTGGGTTGGGGAGCCGAGGGGGGCAGGGGCCAGGAAGGAACAAGCCAGAGGGACAAGCCGAGACACCAGGAATGAAAAAGAAAAGCCATGTCCTAGGATGAAGCGGGAGGCGCCGAGTCTTCCAGGTGGGGGTAGGCAAGGCAGACAGCAGACCCTTCCTAAACCTGGCCCGGGGGCCGAGGAACCCAAATCTACGCTTCCTGGGGCGCACGACTCCGGGCAGAGTGGGACGCTGGCGGCGAGGGTGAAGGGATCTCTCCAGGAGAAGGGGAATGCCATAGCTGGCCGAAAGACGTCGGACCTGCGGAGGAAGGGTAGAGTGCATGCAGGCGTAGGGTGCACTGGTCAAGCCAGCCAAGTGAGGACTTGAGGTCGGCCCGAGCCACCTCTTCCATCGCCTGATCCCTGAGCCGTAAGGGATCCGGGGTATCGGGTCGCCGGGGGCCGCCCCCTCACCGTCCGAGTCCAGCTCCAGTTACCTGCCGGGCCTGCTCCCTAAAATATGTATGAGGCCCTCGCGGGTGCAGTTTCGCTGCCCCTCCCGGAGTGGGGCTGGGGGATTCGGGGTGCGCGGGGAGTTGCAGGGGGAGGAGACGACGCTGGCTCCCGGGCCAGGGACGTCTCGACTTTCAGCAGCGCGCTTGAGAAAAGGTGGAAATCGGATCCGTCCCGGCTGCGCCCCCGCCCCGGCGGCCCCGACGGCCGGCCCGCGCGGCCCCGCGGCTAGCTTTCCGCTGTGCGGTGTCCGGGTCTCGACAGCAGGT
>NW_007727161.1:195517-196922 GCF_000696425.1 Galeopterus variegatus | reverse complement strand
GGGGCGCGCGCTATAAAGGGGTGCGGCAGGCCGCGGGGGCCGCTCGCAGCAGGCGTGGACTGCGCTGCCCGCTTTGCGGTCCTCCGCACACCGCGCCCAGGCCGCCCAGCATCCCGCCGGCCTCGGGATCAGGTAGGGCGCGGGTGAGGACGCGGCCAGGAAAGCTTAGTGCGACCCGGATGGGCGGGGTAATGCGAGTAGGCCGGGGAGGGGTTCACGCGGAGCCACCACCCCCCTTTGGCTTGTCGGGCTCTGTGACTTGCTAATAGCTCCACTGTCCGGTTCCGGCGCATCGCGCCCCATCCCTGGCTGCGCGGGCAGAGACACCGAGGCCCCGAGACTAGCCCAGCCATCTCCCTGGGTGGGGGGTCATGCCTGCCGAACCATCTGGATGCGACATCCATGGCTGGAGCAGGCCCTGCCCAGGAGTCGGGCATACTGAAGGGTTCGTATCCGCATCGTCACCCCCGGCCCCCCCCTGGCCCGGAAGGGGCGGGGGGACTATAACGCCCCCTTCACGGCCTTCGTCCTTTCCTTCGCTCCAGCCCAAGACAGGGTGCTCCCGGCCTTCAATCTCGGTGCAGGGGGCCTTTAGGTTTGGTGGGGGCATCGGCTAAGCACCCCCTCCCTCTTTTTTAGGGGCTTCTGGGCCTCCAGATCTGCGGGCGGTCTGGAGAACTAGGAGCTAAAAGGGAGAAGGGCGGATTAACGTTTTATTTTAATCTGGTTTTGAACTGTGGCTGCCGTCTGGGGGGGCCGGGCGGGGCTGGGGTGGGAAGGGCGGCCAAAGCAGCAGGGCGGGGGCGCTCCGGTGCTCGGATGCTGGGGAAGAAGAGACCGCCTCACATGTGACAGTTTGGGAGTCCCCTAGCGCCTGCCCCCCACCCCGCTCTGAACGCTCCCAGTGCTATCCGAGCAGAGGACGGTCCTCGCCCCAGCTGCGGCCGGCCCCGCCCCTTCCCGGGGGAGCCACTGCCGCAGTGGGGGGAAGGACGGGATAGGAATGGGTCTGGGGGCGGCCCCCTCCCCCTTCCGGGACAGGCAGCCTTTGTTCCCGGCGGCGGCGGTGGCCAGACACCTGTGAGGCTGCAGAGCTGGGCGAGGACTGGTGGGTGAAGGTGTGGTAGGGAGCCCCTCGTCCCTGCTCCAGCCCTGTGCCCCCGGGTCCCAGTGCTCCCATTGAGAAGGGCCAGCCTGGCGCACCTTTCTGCCGGGAGACTGCGGAGATCCGTCCAGTGGCCCCAGAGTGAGTCCCAGGTCCAAACGCACTTCCCCTCCCCCAGCCCAGGGTCGGATTTCCAAGCGCGCTACGCTACAGACACCTCGGGGAGCCCCGGGCTCGGAGGGCGGTGGGGCGGCGTCGGGGCGCACCTCGGCTAGCGGCACCCTAGCCCGAGGGCAGGCG
>NW_007727161.1:181120-194952 GCF_000696425.1 Galeopterus variegatus | reverse complement strand
CCAGCCCATGTCAGTTGCCGCCCTGCGCTGTGTCCCGGGCGGGGCGGCCGCGCGGTCTGAGTGCGGATTGTGCTTGGCAAGGTGCGTGCAGGCGCGGGCGCCAGAGCCTCCCCCTGCAGGCTCCGGCTGGGGTCGCGCGGCTGTTCCGCCGCCCTGGTGGGCCCGGCTGGAAGCGCAGGGCTGGGAGGCGGGCCGCGACTCGGGCTGCGGGAGGGACCCGGCCCCGAGAGCTAGTTTCTCCAGCCCCTTCTCAGCGCTTCGGGGCAGGTTCGTTACCGCTTCCGTGGCCCCGGGCGGGCGCCGCCCAGTCTCTGGGGAAAAGCAGGTCTCAGCCTCTTGCTCCACTTCGCGGCCACCCAGCCTAAGAGTCTCGGAGCACGCGGCCGCGACACACCTCCCCCGTCCCCGCGCCTGCCCCCGTTTCTGTTAGCGACCACCCGGGGCCCCCGAGCCTTGGTCGAGGATCGGTGGCTGCAGGGCGCGCCCCGGGCGCGTCACCGGTCCGGACATCCTAGCGGCACGAGCAGTGAGAGAGCCGCCCCGGAGTCGGGAATGGCCCGGTTCCGGGAGCCCTCCAGGCTGAGCCATTCGCTTTCCCTTCCTCCAGCCCTGGCCTCCCCACGCTGTGACCCGCCCGGGGCTGGGGGCGCTAATGCCGGCTCAGAGAGATTAGGGGCCGAGAGCGGGCGATGCCCTAATCAGGCGCGTCGGTCGCGTGCGGACGGAGCCCCCCAGCGTTCCGCTCGGCTTCGCGAAGCTCCTGAGGACCGAAAGCCCGTTCTCCCTCCTGCGGGCCAGGTGGCGGATGTTTCTGCTGTGCCCCTGCTCCTCCGGCCGAGTTAATCAGTGCCACCGGGTGTGGGCATCGCCCTCTGCCTGTGCCGCAGTAAGCCAGACGGGCACGGAGTCGGCCGTTCTCTGATCTGAGGCTGAGCCTCGGATCACGAAACCTGTCTGGTGGCCTCACCGTGGACCGAGTGCACCCAGTGGAACGTGGCCCCGCGGCCAGCTCTCAGCCTGACCCGCCGGCGCGTTCCCCGCGAGGCTCTTGGTTTAGACCTGGGCCGCCGTCTTTTCTTTGCCAGTCGTTTCTTTACCGCTCACAGCGGTCCTTTCATGCTGGGGGTTGGGGGGGGGGACGCGGGGGAGGAACCTCTGGAGTAGGCCTTATGCAAAGAAGAAAAAGTTCCGGGTGCGAGCCTCTCTTGGGAGGATTTCGTTTATTCCTTAACTACGACGTTAGTTAACGGGACCCAGTGGCTCCTGGAGTGTGGCCGCACAGCTCTGGGCACCAGGTTACTCGTGGGTGCGCTGACGGCCCGGGCTGCACAGAAAGCGGCTTCGGACCCCTCCCCTGGGACCTCACCCTGGTCATGTCCGAGGGCCCCTGCCACCCCCAGCCCCTGGGGCCTCAGGGGCATTCAATGGAGACACAAGGGACTAGGACTGGGCCGGTCGCGCATGGCGAGACTCCGACCTGGGACTTCAGATTCGTTGTGTATAGAGATCGAACGGAGCACTGGGCAGCGTGATGGCAAAGGACCCTGAGACACTCACCTCTGGGGAGCCGCTAGCACTGAATGGGAGTATGGAGCCTTGACAGGGAGAGGAACTCCTAGGAGAAGGGTGAGCAGAGTTCGGGAGGGGAGGGTGGGGCTAAGCCCAGCCAAAGGTGGGGGGCAGGTAGCGGAGCCCTTGTAGGGTGCACACACCCCTGGCGAGACCCCCACCTCCCCACCTGCCTACGGGTCAGGTCTCCTTTAGACGCACACCAGCATTGCCAAGAGCTCACGCCCAGCAGTGGTGAGAGACTGTATCAGTATCTTCTTCCTCCTCCCAGGAGTGAATTTCTGTGCCTTTGATGTCAAAGTCAGGGCTGTGGCCCACCGGGAGGGCAGAAGAGGCTGCTCTGAGGACTCGCCCCAAACCATAGGCCTGAGCTTCTGAGTTTTTCCTTTTGAGATTTCTTTCTTCTTTTTTTCATTTTGAGATTTTGAGTGGGGCTTTTGCAGTTTATGCCCGGCTCCCCAACCCCCCATTTCAGGAGAACCGAGATACCCTGCTTCCCTAGGGCCCGGGCTGAGCTTGCACCGTTCTGAGTCGACCCTGGCCTGGGTGGTGGGTGTGGCGCAGCAGGGCACTGCGGCACTGCGCCTCTTGCCGCATTTGGGTTAGGAGGGGCGAGGCAGGCGCAGGGGCGGAGCCTTGCCCAGCTGACTAGAACTGGAGGCTGGCAAGGGTTTGGCTTTGTAAGCTATTCTCTGTACTCCATCCCATGTCAGTTGCAAAGGTGAGGAAAACAGAGACCAAGGGGCTCCACAGAGATGCCACCATTAGAAGGAGCATGCACCGGCAGGACCACTTTCTGTTACAGGGCTCTCTTCTCCACCTATGGTCCTTCCCTAACTCCAGTCCTGGGTTCTCAGGCTTCCACCTACTTCTTGGTTGCAAGGCAAAGCAGGTTCCCTCTTCCCTAACACCTGCCTCCCCCATCCCTGGCTTTTGTCAAAAAAAAAAAAAAAAGAGAGAGAGAGAGAAATCTGGAATTCAGGATTCTTTTTCTTTAAGTACCCTGGAGTGAAGCTTCTTGGGAAAGACTTCCCAGCCTTTTCTCAAAGTGGATCCTCATCCCCCGCATCAGAATTGTCTGGGTACCTATTAAAATGCAGATTTCTGGGTGGGCCCATGAAACTCCATTTCAGTGGGCTTCTTGGGTGGCTGATGGTTACACCCTAACCAATATTGACAACTACTAACCTCCCAGGCTGATAGGTCCTTTGCCTTCTTCCCTAGAGTGGATTCAGAGAATTATAGTGGGGGGACACTGAGGCAGAAGGCCAGGGAGTGACTTCCCTAGATCACCACCTTATCAAGCTGGATTGGCCTCCTGGGAGATGAACCAGCTGGAGGACTGGAGCCCAGCAGGGAGCATATGTTGAAGTAGGGCGAGGAGTCCCTGGGGGTGGGAAGGGTGGAGTATTGAGCAGTGATATGGGGGCAGAGGGTGAGGATTTGGCCCAGGTGCCCAAGGGCAGCAAGGTTCCTAGCAGTCCTGAGGTCACTGGGAGAGTGCACCTGCAGATAGCATCCCCAAGAGGTTTACATAGTCGCTGGACCCAGGAATTTACTATTTGACCCTTCCAGGGTATTTTTCTAGCCATCCTGCCCCTGGGCTCCAGGCTGGCCTGCAGTAGGCTGAGGCTGTAGTGGGGTGCCAGCTCCCCAGAGACCATCCCTCTCTCCCCGTCTCTCATTCCCTCTCCCTCCCTCCCTCTCTCCCTCCTTCACTCCCTCTCTCCCTCCCTTCCCCCTCCCCTCCGTCCCCCCCTCTTCCCCCTTCCCTCCTTCTCTCCCTCCCTCCCTTTCTCCCTTCCTCCTCTCTCTTCCCCAGGGATCCTGGCACCAGAGGCAGGAGCCTCCACAGCAACTTCTCTCCAGGCAGCTACTCTGGCAACCACTGATGCAACCTTTCCCTCCCTCAGCTCCCTGGCCTGTGCTTTCCTCTGCTGTCCCCTTGGAGCCAGCCAGAAGTCGCTCCCCTTGCTAGAGGGCAGCGGTACCTCCAGCTCCCTCCAATCTGCTCCTGGGTGGAAAGGACTTCCTGCCATCATGTCTTGGCCTTTTCTGGCCTTGGTCCTGGCCCTGTGCCGGCAGCAGAGATGTCCAGCCTGGGCATTTCACGGTCTGGTCTGGTTTGGGGTGGGAGTTGTGGTAAGCAGGCTTGGTTCATCCCCTGGGGCTCTGTTTCTGCAATGGGGCAGGCTGGAGTATGGAGGACGATGGAGACCAAGGTTTATGGGAGCCGGGTCTGCGGTGTCTGGGCTCAGAGGCCAGGAGAGGCATCCTGGATGTCCTACTGGTCACTGCCCCTTTCGGGCCAGGCAGAGCCCAGCATGATGTACCAGAGAGGAGGATCTGGCCAGCTGCTTGTTCCTCTGAGCTGGATTTACTCTGGCAAGAGATGGACTGTCCTGTTCCACCTCTGTCCCCACCCCTAGCCTGGGTAGGGGTGGTCTGGTTGAAGGTGTAGGGAGATGTGGTCCTTCAAGGTGAGACAGGAAATACACCTTCATGTGGCCTTCTCTCCCCACCCTCTGCAAAGCCAGAGATGAGCCTTCTCTGCATTGTCTCTGTCTCCTTGAAGGTCATCTTGAGCTGATGAGGCATGTGGGGCTGGCAAGGAAGTGGGTGGGGTGAAGAGGGCTGCTGAGTGGTGGGTAGCGGTGGGTGGGAGGCGGCAGCAGCCTCTGAGAGCCTGCTGGGTACCCTGAGTGGGTGGGCTGCAGGGAGCTGTGGGCAGCTGATCTCTCTGCAGGGTCGGCAGGCTGGAGAGCATGACTCCTGTTCTGTGTATGGCACTGGTAGAATTCACTGTGAACAGTCTCGGTCAGTGAATTACCGAAGGGCCATAAACAGAGCAGAGACAGATCCACGAGTGCCTCAGGAGTGCTTCACCCCTTCTGTCCCCAAGTGGGCCTGGACGTCGGAAATGAGCTGCTTGCAGGGGTGCAGGGATGCCAAGCCCCCGTCCAGTGTGTCCACAGAGGGCGAGCGCCGGTACTGTCTGCTTGGCCGATTTTGGCACTAGCACATTTTTGCTTGTGTCTCTCCGCTCTGAGCAATCATGTGCAGTGCCAATATGGGAAAAGTGGGCTGCTGCAGCCACGTTCACCTCCCCCTGCATCATTTGTCCCATGTCCGGGCCCCAGCCTGCTCCTCCTGCTGCCTCCTGGCCCATCTGGCTTGGCTGCTGTGAGGGCCCAGCACCGGTGGGCAGCCGGATCGCCTTACACTGCCTGGGGCCACCATGGAGCTGGGAGCCTGGCAATCTGAGCTGGGCCAGCAGATGGGGCCGCCCAGGGCGGGGGTGGGGAAGCCACCATCTGTAGGGCTGGCCTGAGTGATGCCACAGGTCGGCAAGGCCCAGCTTAGCTCCCAGCATACCCATGGGGTGAGACCTTGGCTGGCAGCATGGGGCCTGGCCTTCTGCCACAGCCTCTGAGGGAGGCAGCTGCAGGCAGTGGGGTGGCCCTGAGGTCAGCTCGGTGCTTCTTAGGGACCACTGTACCTGGTCCACCATGGAGCTCGAGCCTGCCATGGAGTGAGTTGGTCATCTCAAGACACAATGAGAGGAAGAGGGCTTGGAGTTGGAGTGTGTGGTTCAGGCCCTATCCCCAGAAGATTCTGGACAGGAATCAGTGTTTCCCTTCACATACCATACACTGGTATGCAGTTTCTTGGATTCCTGGATCCAGGCTATGACTTATTGAACCCATTGGTGTATCAGGTGGTGTTATATAGGTAATCTCATTAATGCCTACTACAGGCCTGTGGGATGTGCAATTAAAAAAAATATATAGATGGGGAAACTGAGGCTCTGAGAGGACAGGCCTGGCCGAAGAGGTCAGTGAGTGGTAGATCTGGGCCAGTGTGGCTCTTTGGTCACCAGCCACAACTCGTGTGGCCTCACTGATGGATTTTGTGCTGTGGGTGCCTCCCACAACCCTAGGGCCTGGAGGCATCTGAGCTCTGAACCTACAGGCCTGGGCTCCCAAGGGTGCCCCAGACAGCAGAGACAACATGGGAGGCCTGGACTAGTCCATCAAAGCTGGGGAGGTCCCGGTCAGCCGGGCTGTCCACATGTGAAGCCCTGGTGACTGGCAGTCAGCAAGAGGCCCCCTGGCTGACCTGGGACACCAACCAGCTGGGAGCTGTCATGCTTCAAGTCACTGGGCCTGCCCCTGATAGAGCTGCTTCTCCCTAGGGAGCCTCAGGCGAGGGTGGTGACTTAGTCCAGATCAATAAGAGTCATTTTAGGTTTGGGGGAGGGAGGAATGGAGGTGGTTCAGGCTGTCAGTTAGAGGATGACAGGATCCAATTGGCTGCTCAGCAGGAACATGGCTGGGCTACCAACACTGCCTGTCTGGGTGCCCTAGGGACTGCTTTGGACGGGTCAGGACATTTCTTCTGCCAGTTTGCTGTTGCCAGACAGGAAGAAGCCCCCCATCAATTCTCTTTTGGGTGTGGCACTGGTGTCCCTGTGCAGAAGTCCTTCTAAGCTCCTTACAAGAAAAAAGGAGCTGTTTGCTTATTTCAGGATAGGAAGGAAAGGGGACTCTGCCCTTGTGGCTGCCCCACCTGTCCTCTGATGGCCCCAGTCCCCCTACCCCCTGAGGCCTGGCTGGCCTGCCTAGGAACTTCCTCAGGGCTCCCTGCTATAGGTCTGGGGCAGAGAAAGAGGGAGTCCACGCCCTGCAGTAGAATGCCCTTGGGGTGGGGTTGGTGCAGAGACCCAGCAAGGGGGCTTGGAAGGCTCTAGCAGCAGCAGTTTCTAGAGCATCTCTGGAACTGTCCAGCCACATTTCTTCCCTTTCCTGCCTAGCATAGCCCAGGGACAGCAACTGCCTTCAGCCCGGGGGTCTGCAGTTGGACCCCAGTTCTTCCTGTGGCTTGCTTCTGCCCCTAACACCTGCCCAGGTGAGTGCCTCTGTTGAGCCCTGAGTGGCAGGTGTTGGCGTACAGGAGCCAGTTCTGTGCCTCCTGTCTGCCTCCAGGCCCCGCTGTCTTGGGGGCCCTCTCCAGCACTCCTGGGGGATGACCTCCTCCTAGGCCAGGTCTGGGTGATGAGCTTACCCACAGGAGTGACTGTCCCAGTGAGGCTGTGCAGCTGGCTCTCCTCCCAGGCCGGCCCGGTGGCGCACGCACTGCTACAGTGCTCTGCTTGGGAGCGCGGCAGAGCTCCCGCCGAGGGTTCGGATCCCACATACAGACCGGTTCCTGAGCGAGGTGCGGGCGCAACACCGAGGGTTGCGATCTCGTTGCCGGTCCGGTACGGGCGCGACACTGAGGGTTGCGATCCGTTGCCGGACACGAAGAAAGAATGAGCTTACCCACAGGAGTGACTGTCCCAGTGAGGCTGTGCAGCTGGCTCTCCTCCCAGGCGGCCCGGTGGCGCACGCACTGCTACAGTGCTCTGCTTGGGAGTGCGGCAGAGCTCCCGCCGAGGGTTCAGATCCCACATACAGACCGGTTCCCGCTCACTGGCTGAGCGAGGTGCGGGCACAACACCGAGGGTTGCGATCTCGTTGCCGGTCCGGGCGCGACACTGAGGGTTGTGATCCGTTGCCGGACACGAAGAAAGAAAAAAAAAAAGGCAATTTCCCTGAAGAGGGCCCTTTCACCTCCCCACCCTGTAAGACAAGGCCTGAATCCTCACTTGCATGGGTCCCAGGGGCTCTGTGCTGTGGGCAAACGGTTTTACCCAGTCAACGGGCACAGCTCCCGCCGAGTTAGGTTTAATCTGTCCCAGACCTAGTGCCACATGGGAATTCTTACAGCCTGACATCTCTTTCCTAGCCAGAGTGGGACTGTCTCTGGGAAGCACTTTGTGGTCTGTTTTGGGGTGTTTTCAACAGCAGACACTCCCAGGTGTTGTGGCCTCCCCCAAGCAGGGTTTCTTGCTCTTGGAGGGTGTTTGGAGCTTCTGGGGACAGCAGACTCCCGCCCCTCCCCCACCACTCCATTTGCTTATTCAATCCAGGCCATTATCCCAGTCCCTGGGTCCCTGCCCCACCTTGGCTGGCCTCAGGCTTGTTGAAATGAGATCCGGCTCCATTGATCGCTGGAGGGCAGGGGCTGCTGGTGCTGCCAGTGAAGTCTGACTGGGGTGGGCCAAGATGGAGTGGCCACAGCTGGGTGGGGACTAGGGCAGGACCACCCCCTCCCACACACACTTGCAGACTCTGAGGGTGGTGGGGTTAGCTTCCTGACCGAATCCCAGGGCTTTAGGGATACTGTGGGACCAACAAAAGTGTCCCCAAACAGGCCTACCCACCTTCAGGAGAGGCTTCAGGGGTCTTGCCCTTGCTGAGTCCTATAACCTTCCCCATCAAGCAGATTTCTTTCTGGGCAGAGGAGCCTCCCGCAACACTCAAGCCCATGCCGCTGGTCCTGCCTGGGAACTATGGCCTCCCAGCTCCTGAGATCAGCTGAGGATGCCTGGATCTGGTACGCCTCTGCTCTTCCCTAGATGTCTTCCCATCAGTCTTGCTCCTCCCCAAGGGAGGACGGCGGGGGGTGGCACTGCTGTCCCAGGGGCCATGCAGAATCAGCTGCTCCCTAAGCTTGGGCTTCTGTTTTGGAAATGAGCCCACTTAGGGTTTGGTCATATTTCCCAAGAGGGTCTGGGGCAAGCAGTCCCTTCCAGGCCTGGAGGGGTGGGGGGCAGAACCTTCACCTTTGCTGAAGACTTAAGATGACCTCAAGGGGCTTCAGCACCCCTTGGGAAAGGACCTGACCTCATCTGGGAATTGTGGGAACACAGAAGTTTGCTATCCTTGGGGTAAGTTACTGCAGGTCTGGGAGGCACCACGCTGGGGAATCGGACTGCCACCGCCTTCCTAGGGTGCACGTGTGCATGGTGCTAGTGGGCATGTGCGGTGGGCAATGCGGTGTGGATGGGATTCGGCTGGTTTTAGCTTGGCCCGTTCCTGCCATTGATGGATGGGCCCCAGAGGCTGCCTGCACCCCTTCCTGGTATAAGGCCAGGCGTTGGCCCATTGTCCTTGGGAAGAGGCCACAGCAGGTGTGGTGGGCATCTCTTTGGGGCTTGATAGGGAAGAGGATGCTGTGTGCAGAGGCCCCCATCTCCTCCCATGGGGTGGGGCAGCTGGTGAGCTGTAGGCTCTGGGGAATGACATGGTAGGTGTGCCCCTGGATTAAATGGGATAGTGGCATGGGCTACTAGTTAAGTAACAATGCATGGCCCAAGTTAGATGTCTCTTCCTAGCATGTGGGCAGAGGACTCCCTGGCCTGGGGTGTGTGCATTCCAGAACCCCTGCTGTCAGGTGCCCTGTAGGGTTCCTCTGGGAGCAGTGGCCATGGCCTGGGGTGGGTCCTGGTAGTGGCCCCTGTGTGTCTCCTCCATCCCTGCCCAGTGGGACAGCACAGGGACTGTGGGTTATGGATATGAGGAGGAGAGAGGAGAGGAAGAGGCTGGGAGGGGCCAGTGGGGGAAGGACTGTGGGGAGGGACCAGGGCAGCCTGGCAGGAAGGACCATATGCAGGACCTCATCCCAGCTGTGGATGGCACCTCCTCCCTGGTCCTGCCTGTCTAACTGTCCCTGTCTCTTCCTCAACACAGGCTGCGGCCTCCCCAGCTCCCAGGTCCAGCCACCGCTTGCCTCCCACCGTTTTTGGCAATGGTAGAACTCACACTGGTGAGGTAATGGGATCCGGTGGTTCTAGACTTGCCAACTATGGTGTGACTATGGCAACTCTGCAAACAGCAGCCGAGGGAGGGTCCACGTCACGCTGGGACCTGCTGCTCCACCAGGAAGGAGGAGAAGACTCTGGTCCCCAGACCACCAGGCAGTGGCAGAGGGTGGTGCAGCTGGAAGTGACACTCAGTGTTTCCCTGCATCCCCCTGAGGTCACAGGTCTCTGAGTCAGCTGGGGAGCCAACCTCTGGCCCTTAGGGGATGCTACCAAGAGGGATTGGGGTCCAGTCGCACTCCAGGATATGGCCCTTGAATCTGAAGGCCGGGCGGGGTGAAGGGAGCCTGGCTGGGGAGGAGGGAACGTTTGGAGTTCAAGTGCCCTTGCCCAGCTCTTCTGGGTGGTGAGCCTTCTCACTGCTTGCCCCTGAAGGCCCTGTTCAGGGTGGGCTTTGAGGCCCAGAGGGAGAGTCTCCTTCCCCTCCACATGTCACTGAGAGCAGGCCCTCCTCTGGGCTGTTGGGAGGATGAGGGCAGAAAGGGGGCACACCACACATCCACAGACATCCAGTCATCTTGCTGAGGCTGACGAGGCTCTAGAGATGTCATGGGTGTGTGTTAAAGTCACCTGCATAAACACAAGACTAGCCCCAGGGTGTTCCAGCTCTGTTGTGTGCATAGACCACTGACACCTCAGAGCCTGGTGACAAAGCCTCCTCCCTGCATCCCAGAGCCTGGGTGGCAGTGGGAGCTGCGGGAGACAGTCCGGAGCACCACGGGACTCGGCCTTGGGTTGGAATAGGTTGGTAATTCCCAGGGAGTGGTGGGCAGACCTGCTGGTCTCTTTCCTGGGCCTACAGATGGCTCAGGGCAGTGCAACTGGGAGCTGCAGGCGTGGGTGAGCATGTGCCATCTGACCCACGTGGAATGGTACAGGCTCAAGGGCAAATCCGTTTCCCTGCTCCCCAGCCCCAGGTCTGACCAGCCCTCTGTCTCTGGGAAGACACTCATCTCCCTAACTCCAGCTCTCTGCCCCCACCACCTCTTCTTCCCCCACCTGCCCTCAGAGGGTCAGTAGTGGACCCAGCCCCAGGACCCGGTGGGTGGGCAGGCGGGCCGTCCCCCCTCAGCCGGCTCCAGGCTGGCCTGGCTCCGCTGCCCCCACCACCTCTTCTTCCCCCACCTGCCCTCAGAGGGTCAGTAGTGGACCCAGCCCCGGGACCCGGTGGGTGGGCAGGCGGGCAGGCCCCCTTCAGCCGGCTCCAGGCTGGCCTGGCTCCACACAGCTCAGCAACCTTTCAGGAGGGGATAGGCTGAGTGGGGGCAGGCGGATGAGGGGGCATCCTCAGAGACAGAAAGGGAGACAGCTCTTGAGACAGAAAGAGAAGGGGACTGTCCTTCCTCCTCTAGGCTGCACTGGGTGCTGGGGGACGTAGCCGGGTACATGCAGTGAAGAAGCTCCCAAGGGCTGAGCCCAGGGCACGCAGGCACCTGCTGGACACGGGAGGGGTGAGGAGCCCTGGAGGGTGGCTGACCCTTAGGAAGAGGAGGAGGACAGGAGCCAGGTGGGGAAAGCACAAGTTTCCCTGGAGCCATGACGGGCCAAAAGGCCATTTTTTAGGCCATATTTGTTCTTGAACTTGAGGGCTGGGGGAACCAGCCAGGCAGAGGGGAGTGTGATCAGATGTGTGTTTTGGCAAGATCACTCTTGAAGTTATAGGGAGAATGACAGAGGGGCCAGACCAGGAGCATTAGGTCCACGGTGGGGGCGTGTCTGTCAATCCGAGAGGGAGGGGCGGGGCTGGAGAAGGTCCTCAGACACTGCAAGGTGAGCGCGTCCCCACTGGAGTCCAGCGCTCTATTCTTAAGCTTGCCAGCGTGAAACCAGGAGGCAAGGGCGGCAATGAACAGCAGCAGACTTGACTGAGGGGCTGTTAATATCTGCACAGTCACAGTGCCCAAGTACTTCTGCTAAATGGTACGCTTTTGAGTAAACAACAGTAATCAGAGAGCACTTTACAGTACAAGCTGGAGGCATGGAGGCGGCCAGTGGTGCCCCCTTCAGTGTCTCCGCTGCCCCCATCACTTGCTGGGACTGTTACTGGTGCTGCGGGCTGGCCAGTTTGGGGCTTGGAGGGGCAGACAGGAATGGGATTATCCTGGGGCCTTGGCAGGGTGGGCGATAAGAAATCAGGGGGCTTTGGACAGATTTAGTCATAGTAAAAGCTACTGATCTTGGAGCACTTGCTATGTGCTGTATTTTCATGGCTTCAGTTAATCTTCACAAGCAGGGGCAGGGCGCAGATGAGCAAACAGGGTCAAGAGCCTTGGCCAAGGTGAGTGGTGCAGCAAGGAGCTCGAGCTCGGCAGCTGGCGCCAGCCCCCTTCACCCCAGCCTGCGAGCCCTGTCCTGCAGAGCCAGAAGGGAGCTGGCTGGGGGATGGGGAACACTGTGGCCAGTAGACACTGGCCTTCTCCTTGGTGGCCCCTTTAGCCCCAACAGGGACTTCTGCCCTCCCCTGGGAGCAATGTTTGCTGGGGGTTGCAGAGCCAGAAGCAGGGCAGTGGGAAGACAGGATGGACAAGCGGCCCTCACGGGAGAAATGCCCCAGGCACTATTACCCCTGCCACCTCCCCGCTGGGCTCCCTGTCCTGCCCCACTGACTGTCCTCCAGACTAATCTGACCATGGCACACCCCCCCACTCCCCCACGATAAGCCCAAGCGCCTTACCTGGTTTACGAGGCCCAGCATGACCTGGCCCCGCCATGCGGTCGCTGCCCCCCTCCGATACACACACACCGGTCTTCCCTTCATGCTGGCTGGGAGGAACTTACACGTGGCGTTTTGCTCCTCACCTCTCTTCTGTGGCCTGCCCTCCTTGCCTCTGCCCACTTGCTCCTACTCATCCTTCGAATCTGCAATCAGACAGCATCTCAAATGCCCTGTGTGCACCTTCTCTGACCACCTCTGCTGAAGTCACCAGTTAGTGGGTCTGCTTCAGCCCCCGACTTCAGGCTCTTTGGGGCCAGGCCATGTCTTATACTTCCATGCCCAGGGCCAGCCTGGTACTGTGTCTGGAAAACCCTGCAGTCCCTGGGTATTGTGTTCCAGCTTCCCATAGTCTGCATGACCTTGGACTTCAGGCATCTCCAGATCCTGGTGACCCCTGGTGCCCCAGTTCCCAAAATGGAAGGAACCCTCATGCATGAGTAGCCCATAGGCCCCTTGAGGTCACAGGAAGGTCTGCCTGGCTGGCTCTGACCTCCGAAAGGGAGGTGTTGGCCCAGGGTCAGGGCGCAGGGCAAGCAGATGGCCCTAGCCTGAGGGCTGAGGAAGCAGGACCCCTCAAAGCAGCTCTTCCAAGGCAAGACAGCTGCAGCTGGACACATTTTGGAGCACAGAGTATCCTCAGGCAAAGGGCCATTGAAGCCACCTGTGAGAGACTCCTTGCAAAGCCAAGCCTCCATGCAGAAAGATGTTACCCACAGTGAGTCCACAGATATTGTTGATGACAGCAAAGGGCCGGCTTGCTGAAGGAGGCATGGCGCCTGATAGAGATGGGGCCTGTCCTCCTGGGGAGGTGGGCTGGGCACAGTGACACCCTTCTGGGCAGTGTGGATGGAGGGCAGGTGAGTGTGGTACAGACAGAGGTGCTGGGGCCAGAGAAAGGAATGGGCCCTAGGGTTGGGCTGGTCCAGTGGGCACTGAGTGATGGTAGCACTGAAGAGAGCCTTACAGGAGAGAGAGAAGCGGAAGCAGCAGCCTCCAGGAGGAGGAACGAGGGCGGCAAAGGGTGGCACTTATAAGAAACAAGATGTAGCCAGGTAATGGCAGCAGATTCATAGAAGAGAATAGTGAGAGATGAAGGTTGCGAGGCCCTGGATGCTGCCCCTTGGAGTCTGGGCTCAAGTGTGGAGGGTGTCTGTGCCACGGTGTGATCTTGTTTTTGCCTCAGTCATTTGTGGTTGACACCAACATGACAGTATGGAACAGCGGACATTTGTCCATGTCTGAAGATGTTTTTGATGGGTGCAACCAGGGGGGGAGGTGCGACTGGCATCTAGTGGGTAGAGGCTGGGCATGCTGCTCAATTCCCTACAGTGCACAGGGCGGCCCTTCACAACAGAACATTATCTGGTCCAAAGTGTCATCAGAGCTGAGTATCCCCACCTGGGTATAGAATGATTGGTTAGGATCGGCAAGTTGACACCTGAGTAGAGCAAGTGAAAAGTCCTATGTTTAGGTTAGAAAAAAATCAATTGTGCAAAGGGCGAGAACAGAAGAGGCCTGACTGAAATGAAGGTGGAAGGAAAGATCTGGTGGCTTTGGCTGACCACATTGACCTGGGCGGCACTGAAGGACGAGAGCACACCTGTGCCTGGTCAGCTTCTGGTGCCATTTTCAGAGGCTCTGCCACTGACAGGCTGGCACCCAGGGATCCTTCGACATTTAGAGATATTTAAAAATACATATTTTTTTTCCTTTTTGTCTTTTTTCATGTCCGGCAACGGACCGCAACCCTCAGTGTCGTGCCCGTACCGGACCGGGACCGGCAACGGAACCGCAATCCTCGGTGCTGCGCCCGCCCCTCGCTCAGCCAGTGAGTGGGAACCG